>NW_026689734.1:27500-50155 GCF_943734765.1 Anopheles ziemanni | reverse complement strand
CTAGAACTAACTATCTTACCCAGGACTGCCGAAGCAGCGTGGACCAGGGGAGGAACACACTTTTCATGGAAACGTAAGGCATCCATGACTGCCATAACGTAAGCCGCCGCTGTGCGCGTATACCCGTTCCCCGTAGGGAGGAGCAAGCCGCCGCTTAGAGACGAAGCATAAAGTGTCCTCATTCCACATAGGGCAAGCTGGATGAATCCATTTTACCCAGGACGGCCGAAGCGGCGTGGACCAGGGGAGAACTGAACCTTATACTTCACACCACAGTAAGTCTACGTGTCCTCTTCCACATAGGGCAAGCTAGAACTAACTATCTTACCCAGGACTGCCGAAGCAGCGTGGACCAGGGGAGGAACACACTTTTCATAGAAACGTAAGGCATCCATGACTGCCATAGTGCGTAAGCCGCCGCTGTGCGCGTAAACCCGTTCCCCGTAGGGAGGAGTCAAGCCGCCGCTTAGAGACGAAGTATTAAGTGTCCTCTTCCACATAGGGCAAGCTAGAATGAACTATCTTACCCAGGACCGCCGAAGCAGCGTGGACCAGGGGAGAACTGAACTTTATACTTCACACCACAGTATTGAGTAATGTGCCCTCTTCCACATAGGGCAAGCTAGAATGAACTATCTTACCCAGGACCGCCGAAGCGGCGTGGACCAGTGGAGGACTACACAATTAAGAGGTTTGATATCGACTTGTGTGTTTCAATAGGGTACCGATGGTATGTTTTGAACCGATTTGATTTAGCCATTCTGAAGTCATCACTTGGTTGAAGCGCTGAACTAGGGAGGGGCATCGTTTACATTACTTGTATATATATTGGTTTTCGCATGCTCTACTAGGTTAATGTCATAGGGTTGGCTATCGAGCATGCCCAAGTGATGACTTGATTGTGTGCTTGCTTGAATTCTTCACATTTCATACCATCGGTGAGTTGTCGAATCATTCCTCGATCATAACCTTCGTTCTTGGTTCATGTATGCTCTCTTCCACATAGGGCAAGCTAGAATTAACTATCTTACCCAGGACCGCCGAAGCAGCGTGGACCAGGGGAGAACTATACTTTGTCTTGTATGCCCTCTTCCACATAGGGCAAGCTAGAATTAACTATCTTACCCAGGACTGCAAAGCAGCGTGGACCAGTGGAGGACTATACTTTGTTCATTACACCACAGTATTAAGTATGGTGTCCTCTTCCACATAGGGCAAGCTAGAACTAACTATCTTACCCAGGACCGCCGAAGCAGTGTGGACCAGGGGAGGACTATACTTTATACTTCACACACTAGCCATATTGAAGTCATCACTTGGTTGAAGCACTGAACTAGGGCGAGTCTATCGTTTACTTTGCATTGGGATAATACGCTGCATGCTCTCTTAGGTTAATGTCATGTGGTTGGCTATAGAGCATGCCCAAGTGATGACTTTGTTTAAAGCTCAACAGGTAGAGTATTATGTCCTCTTCCACATAGGGCAAGCTAGAATTAACTATCTTACCCAGGACCGCCGGAGCAGCGTGGACCAGGGGAGAACTATACTTTGTCTTGTATGCCCTCTTCCACATAGGGCAAGCTAGAATTAACTATCTTACCCAGGACTGCAAAGCAGCGTGGACCAGTGGAGGACTATACTTTGTTCATTACACCACAGTATTAAGTATGGTGTCCTCTTCCACATAGGGCAAGCTAGAACTAACTATCTTACCCAGGACCGCCGAAGCAGTGTGGACCAGGGGAGGACTATACTTTATACTTCACACACTAGCCATACTGAAGTCATCACTTGGTTGAAGCGCTGAACTACGGCGGGGTAATCGTTTACAGGTTATAATCATATAGCTGCATGCTCATTAGTAGATAATGGAATATTGTATGGCAATATGAGCATGCCCAAGTGATGACTTTGTTTCAAGCTCAACAGGTAGGGTATTGAGTCCTCTTCCACATAGGGCAAGCTAGAATGAACTATCTTACCCAGGACCGCCGGAGCAGCGTGGACCAGTGGAGGACTCTATACTTTATACTTCACACCACAGTATTGAGTACGACTTGCATAAAGCCCCTAATGAGAACCACGAGGGCTCTCTCAATGTAGAACCACGAGGGCTCTAGTACCGATTCTCTCGGTACGGCTTGGTCCGTGTTCCTTTATGCTTGTACTCTAAGTATTAAGTATTGTGTCCTCTTCCACATAGGGCAAGCTAGAACTAACTATCTTACCCAGGACCGCCGAAGCAGTGTGGACCAGGGGAGGACTATACTTTATACTTCACACACTAGCCATACTGAAGTCATCACTTGGTGGGGGTGAACTACGGCGGTATCTATCGTTTTGGTTCGGTCTATATAGGGTCGCTTGCATGCTCATTCGAATATAATGTAATTGTGTATGGCAATATGAGCATGCCCAAGTGATGACTTTGTTTCAAGCTCAACAGGTAGGGTATTGAGTCCTCTTCCACATAGGGCAAGCTAGAATGAACTATCTTACCCAGGACCGCCGGAGCAGCGTGGACCAGTGGAGGACTCTATACTTTATACTTCACACCACAGTATTGAGTACGACTTGCATAAAGCCCCTAATGAGAACCACGAGGGCTCTCTCAATGTAGAACCACGAGGGCTCTAGTACCGATTCTCTCGGTACGGCTTGGTCCGTGTTCCTTTATGCTTGTACTCTAAGTATTAAGTATTGTGTCCTCTTCCACATAGGGCAAGCTAGAACTAACTATCTTACCCAGGACCGCCGAAGCAGTGTGGACCAGGGGAGGACTATACTTTATACTTCACACACTAGCCATACTGAAGTCATCACTTGGTGGGGGTGAACTACGGCGGTATCTATCGTTTTGGTTCGGTCTATATAGGGTCGCTTGCATGCTCATTCGAATATAATGTAATTGTGTATGGCAATATGAGCATGCCCAAGTGATGACTTTGTTTCAAGCTCAACAGGTAGGGTATTGAGTCCTCTTCCACATAGGGCAAGCTAGAATGAACTATCTTACCCAGGACCGCCGGAGCAGCGTGGACCAGTGGAGGACTCTATACTTTATACTTCACACCACAGTATTGAGTACTTCTTGCATAAAGCCCCTAATAAGAACCACGAGGGCTCTCTCAATGTAGAACCACAAGGGCTCTAGTACCGATTCTCTCGGTACGGCTTGGTCCGTGTTCCTTTATGCTTGTACTCTTAGAAAGTCTCAACCCGGAGGTCTTGACTTTGATTGTCATAGTTGGACTACGACGGGGTATCCGACTCATCGAATACCCCAGAAGCACACCATCTTTCGGGTAGGCGGTACGCGTACCTCCGGACGCGGAAGTCTCAACCCGGAGGTCTTGACTTTGTATTGTCATAGTTGGACTACGACGGGGTATCCGACTCATCGAATACCCCAGAAGCACACCATCTTTCGGGTAGGCGGTACGCGTACCTCCGGACGCGGAAGTCTCAACCCGGAGGTCTTGACTTTGTATTGTCATAGTTGGACTACGACGGGGTATCCGACTCATCGAATACCCCAGAAGCACACCATCTTTCGGGTAGGCGGTACGCGTACCTCCGGACGCGGAAGTCTCAACCCGGAGGTCTTGACTTTGTATTGTCATAGTTGGACTACGACGGGGTATCCGACTCATCGAATACCCCAGAAGCACACCATCTTTCGGGTAGGCGGTACGCGTACCTCCGGACGCGGAAGTCTCAACCCGGAGGTCTTGACTTTGATTGTCATAGTTGGACTACGACGGGGCATCCGACCATTGCTGATCGAACACCCCTGATTCACCATCTTTCGGGTAGGCGGTACGCGTACCTCCGGACGCGGAAGTCTCAACCCGGAGGTCTTGACTTGGATTGTCATAGTTGGACTACGACGGGGCATCCGACCATTGCTGATCGAACACCCCTGATTCACCATCTTTCGGATAGGAGGTGCGCCCACCTCCGACGCGGAAGTCTCAACCCGGAGGTTCGGACTTAGAGTTTTTCCCATTCAAAAGTTTTTCTCTTAGCCATACTGAAGTCATCACTTGGTGAACGATTGAACTAGGGCGGGTTAATCGTTTATAGGTATCATGTGGTTTGCATGCTCTCTTAGGTTAAGGTCATGTGGTTGGCTATCGAGCATGCCCAAGTGATGACTTTGTT
Organism: Anopheles ziemanni; assembly: GCF_943734765.1. Lineage (NCBI taxonomy): Eukaryota > Metazoa > Arthropoda > Insecta > Diptera > Culicidae > Anopheles > Anopheles ziemanni. Next base: position 45,991 of record NW_026689734.1, on the reverse strand, counting down.
TCACGCTTGCTTGATTTCTTCATGATTCCCTGTTATATAGTGTAATCATTCGAGAACAGGGAATCTTTGGTTTTGCTCAACAGGTATTGGATGTCAACTTGGTATCTAGATCGCATTAAGTCTCAACCCTTAGGTTCGGACTTGTATAGTGACATCTTGTTACGGTCTTGAGTCTCAACCCGCAGGTTCGGACTACTTAGTGTTTGATCGAATATAATATGGCAACTTGTGCCTTAGTCTCAACCCGCAGGTTCGGACTTCTGTTTATTTGGCCAATGTATGTATAAGGCAACTTGTGCCTAAGTCTCAACCCGCAGGTTCGGACTTGTTAGTGTTACGTCAACTTTCATATGGCAACTTGTGCCTAAGTCTCAACCCGCAGGTTCGGACTTGTGTATTTGTTCGAAGTCATGTATAAGGCAACTTGTGCCTAAGTCTCAACCCGCAGGTTCGGACTTGTGTATTTGTTCGAAGTTATATATAAGGCAACTTGTGCCTAAGTCTCAACCCGCAGGTTCGGACTTCATAGTGTTTCGTCAATGTTCATATGGCAACTTGTGCCTAAGTCTCAACCCGCAGGTTCGGACTTCTATAGTGTTTCGTCAACTTTCATATGGCAACTTGTGCCGAAGTCTCAACCCGCAGGTTCGGACTTCTATAGTGTTTCGTCAATTATCATATGGCAACTTGTGCCGAAGTCTCAACCCGCAGGTTCGGACTTCTGGAAGGATCACTTGGCCACTAATGATCCTTCCGCAGGTTCACCTACGGAAACCTTGTTACGACTTTTACTTCCTCTAAATCATCAAGTTCGGTCAACTTCGATAAAGCAGACGCGGTTCACGAGGATCCAGCGAACGATCATCTCCAAAGACCTCACTAAATAATCCATCGGTAGTAGCGACGGGCGGTGTGTACAAAGGGCAGGGACGTATTCAACGCTGGCTGATGACCAGCACTTACTAGAAGTTCCGAGTTCATATGGACCATTGCAATCCATAATCCCTACTAAGTGAGTATTTGAGTGATTTCCCGTTCCTCTCGGAATAGGAGACACGCTGCTACCCACATTGTAGCACGCGTGTAGCCCAGAACATCTAAGGGCATCACGGACCTGTTATCGCTCGATCTCATTTTGCTAAACACAAATTGTCCTGCTAAGCAGCGTACCGTAAGTGCACTTGCGCACACGAACAGCGAAGGTGTCAGGTCATACTCCACCGAAAGGTCCTAACCCGTTCCAATCGGCATCGACGCATTAACGCTGACTGCGTTCTAGTTAGCATATGTGAGTCACGTTCGTTATCGGAATTAACCAGACAAATCAATCCACGAACTAAGAACGGCCATGCACCACTACCCTTAAATTTGAGAAAGAGCTATTAATCTGTCTCACCTCCATAAGTTCGGACCTGGTAAGTTTTCCCGTGTTGAGTCAAATTGAACCGCAAGCTCCATTTCATTGTGGTGCCCTTCCGTCAATTCCTTTAAGTTTCAACTTTGCAACCATACTTCCCCCGGAACCTGACTTTGGTTTCCCGGAAGCTACTGAGAGCACCTGGTTGTAGCGTCTCCCAATTGCTAGTTGGCATCGTTTACGGTTAGAACTAGGGCGGTATCTAATCGCCTTCGATCCTCTAACTTTCGTTCTTGATTAAAGAAAGCATCCTTGACAAATGCCTTCGCTTTAGTTAGTCTTACGACGGTCTACGAATTTCACCTCTCGCGCCGTAATACTAGTGTCCCCAACTACTTCTGTTAATCATTACCTCCGGTCTGAGTACAAACCAATGAAAGATTAGACCAAGGTCGTATTCCATTATTCCATGCAAGATTATTCTAGGGCGTTTGGGCACCCTGCTTTAAGCACTCTAATTTGTTCAAGGTAAACGTGAGCGGTCGAGCTCTATGTTACACTTGCACCCGTTGAAGGGCACACCATGACACAGACTTGGTGCCCTACCACACCATTGAGTCGCAACCAGATTCCGACTTGGCCCACCGACCACGGGTTGACCGGGTCGGCGGAGCCGGACTGTGTTGGACAAGTATCAACTTCGAACGTTTTAACCGCAACAATTTTAATATACGCTAGTGGAGCTGGAATTACCGCGGCTGCTGGCACCAGACTTGCCCTCCACTTGATCCTCGTAGAAGGATTTATGCTCTACTCATTCCAATTATGAAACATCATTAAAGAGTTTCATATTGTTATTTCTCGTCACTACCTCCCCGTCCCGGGATTGGGTAATTTACGCGCCTGTTGCCTTCCTTGGATGTGGTAGCCATTTCTCAGGCTCCCTCTCCGGAATCGAACCCTGATTCCCCGTTACCCGTTGCAACCATGGTAGTCCTCTATACTACCATCCATAGTTGATAGGGCAGATATTTGCGAGATCTGTCGTCGGTGCGAGACCATACGATCAGCATCATTATCCAGACTTCAACTCAATGACACGGAGAACCCGCGATTGGTTTGACTAATAAGTGCACCAGTTCCCGCGAGGGTCCTGGCATGTTGCATGTATTAGCTCTAGATTTTCCACAGTTATCCAAGTAACTAGGTTGATGATCTCGTAAATTATAGCTGTTATACTGAGCCTTATGCGGTTTCACATTAAATCTGTTTGTACTTAGACATGCATGGCTTAACCTTTGAGACGAGCGTATATTACTGGTAGGATCAACCAGAATTCCGACTTTGCGTTCGAATGTTCATTGTCCCATGCACCCGGAGGAGCAAACACCACGTTCTATATGTTGTCAAGTCCGGTAGCACACGGGAGGCGAGCCCCCGTGCGAACCTCATTGCCCTCGTATCACACACACCCGATGCACCGGACAGGCACTTGAGCGGCATTCGACTCCGCTAAGCGCACGTGCGCCCGATTGTGCATGCGCTGACGGGGCCTTCATACCCCTACCACAGCGACCTTATGCCAAACTTCCATGAATACTTAGGTGAGCTGACAAGGGCCTTCATTTCCCTACCATCAACTAAAGGACACGCTAGGCGCGTCCGATCATTGCAACTGCGGGGCTTTCATACCCCAATCACCACAGTACGCAATTCACCAGAGTTTAATCACAACCCCCCCGGACATGGCACACTATTAACTTGCAACAAAACTTAGTGTGTGCCGGGCACATCGGTTCCACAAAATCATTCCCGATGTACCCCAATTGGGGTTGTGAACGCATCCATGGTCCTCTGACACACCCAACCAAGCGTGGATACTACATACCTCAAACACCCAGTACACTAACAGACAAATCAACATATGGTTGCTTTCCCCCAGACATTTGCCAATCACTTGGCACCCGGACGGGAACTCGCTCCTGATTGCGCCAATGCCACCCATTTGCCAAGAGCGAGTTCTGTATGTAGATTTCATTTGGAAAGACAACCGTGTACTGGATATTCTATCCGACGATTACAGATGACGAGTACGAGACTCGACTACACTCACGGATAATACATTTTGGGTCGAGATTGCTTTCGGGGTTTTCGATTGGTCTTGCGCTTGTAAACGTATAACTTTGACTTGTGGTAACCTCGGTATGTTAGTCGATCACGTGGTTGTGAACTGGTAAGGGTGGGCAATCTGTTCACTTGCACTCTGGGTAGGAATAGGTGAGCGCTATAGGTTAAGATCATTGTATGGTTCCATCGTGATGACTTTCGCTAGATAGTAGGATGTTTGGATAGTTATAACGTTTCTGGCCGTTTGTTCATAGTGTTCGGTTCATTGAGGAATTCGATTGGTCTTTGCTTCACACACGTGGTCGATCACTTGGATGTGAACTAGGGTGAGAATAAGGTGTTCACTAGTGCTCTTAGGTTTTGGATCAGTACTGAGCACTTGATTGGTTTCGCATAATATGTATCCATAGTGATGACTCTTTCCAGCTTAAGATTTCGTTACCAGTTTCGAATCCTCCCCACGTTCGCTTTTACTTGGTTAGGTTTTCGAGTGTAGATTTGAAAGCAATCTCATGTATGTATCCCATCTGATATAAGCCACTGACAGTTCATGTCACCTCGTTCAACTCTCGCTGGGTCACAGAAGTATGTTACTGCGCCCATTATCCCTACTCGGATAGGTTCGGTTCGTTCGTTTTATACTACGGTGAGTAAACTCAATTTGTGCATCGCATAGCCATGGAAAGCAAGCTTTCGCGGGCCTCTTCGACTGTTTTGATACGAGCTGTGCCCGTGATGCTTGTCATCCCAGGATACTAGACCCCTTTGGACGACCGCATGACCATCAGAAAGTAAATTCCACGTTCGATTTGGGGTGTGAACCCCGAACATAAAGTCTTTGTGTAGAACCACGAGGGCTCTATAGTACCGATTCTCTCGGTACGCTTGGTCCGTGTTCCTTTATGTTCGTACTCTTGTGAATAAGATTCACGTTCGTTTTGGGATATTTGCTACTGTCACCGTTTGAGTACTATGGGGCTTGAACCCCTAACATAAAGTCTTTGTGTAGAACCACGAGGGTTCTATAGTACCGATTCTCTCGGTACGCTTGGTCCGTGTTCCTTTATGTTCGTACTCTTGTGTGTATAATATTCATGTTCGGTTTGGGATATTTGCTACTTTCACCAGGGTCCCGTTCTTCATACAAGTCTGCCTTGCTAATGTGGTAACTTTATAGTGTAGTTCTGACATCCCAATTTTGGGACTTAGCCGATTTTTCGTATATTTCCATATGACCCATAGGGTCCCTTTCTTCATACAAGCTTGCCTAGGGCGATCGGTCAAAACTTGTCTTACTATTCGATTGGTCTTCGCACTTTCACCCTAGGCAGTTCGCCTAGGTCTGTCTTCTTGAGGAGGCCAAAACCCGAAATAAGGAGGTTCGGCCGACCCTGAAACCTCCCCTGTCTGAACTACACTAACCCGATTTTTCAGGGTCCTCAGCGCCATACAACTTTGCCTAGGTCACTTGTACTCTTGACTTAGGCCATCCGACTTGGTCCGTGTTTCTTCCTAGGGTTCACCTAGGTACTTTGCCTTGCTTGATGTGGTAACTTTTTAGTGTAGTTCAGACATCCTAATTTTGGGACTTAGCCTATTTTTCATGTATTTCCATATGACCCATAGGGTCCCTTTCTTCATACAAGCTTGCCTAGGGCGATCGGTCAAAACTTGTCTTACTATTCGATTGGTCTTCGCACTTTCACCCTAGGCAGTTCGCCTAGGTCTGTCTTCTTGAGGAGGCCAAAACCCGAAATAAGGAGGTCCAGCCGACCCTGAAACCTCCCCTGTCTTAACTACACTAACCCGATTTTTCATGGTCCTTAGCGCCATACAACTTTGCCTAGGTCACTTGTACTCTTGACTTAGGCCATCTGACTTGGTCCGTGTTTCTTCCTAGGGTTCACCTAGGTACTTTGCCTTGCTTGATGTGGTAACTTTTTAGTGTAGTTCAGACATCCCAATTTCGGGACTTAGCCGATTTTTCGTATATTTCCATATGACCCATAGGGTCCCTTTCTTCATACAAGCTTGCCTAGGGCGATCGGTCAAAACTTGTCTTACTATTCGATTGGTCTTCGCACTTTCACCCTAGGCACTTTGCCTAGGTCTGTCTTCTTGAGGAGGCCAAAACCCGAAATAAGGAGGTTCAGCCGACCCAGAAACCTCCCCTGTCTGAACTACACTAACCCGATTTTTCAGGGTCCTCAGCGCCATACAACTTTGCCTAGGTCACTTGTACTCTTGACTTAGGCCATCTGACTTGGTCCGTGTTTCTTCCTAGGGTTCACCTAGGTACTTTGCCTTGCTTGATGTGGTAACTTTTTAGTGTAGTTCAGACATCCCAATTTTGGGACTTAGCCGATTTTTCATGTATTTCCATATGACCCATAGGGTCCCTTTCTTCATACAAGCTTGCCTAGGGCGATCGGTCAAAACTTGTCTTACTATTCGATTGGTCTTCGCACTTTCACCCTAGGCAGTTTGCCTAGGTCTGTCTTCTTGAGGAGGCCAAAACCCGAAATAAGGAGGTTCAGCCGACCCAGAAACCTCCCCTGTCTGAACTACACTAACCCGATTTTTCAGGGTCCTCAGCGCCATACAACTTTGCCTAGGTCACTTGTACTCTTGACTTAGGCCATCTGACTTGGTCCGTGTTTCTTCCTAGGGTTCACCTAGGTACTTTGCCTTGCTTGCTGTGGTAACTTTTTAGTGTAGTTCAGACATCCCAATTTTGGGACTTAGCCGATTTTTCATGTATTTCCATATGACCCATAGGGTCCCTTTCTTCATACAAGCTTGCCTAGGGCGATCGGTCAAAACTTGTCTTACTATTCGATTGGTCTTCGCACTTTCACCCTAGGCAGTTTGCCTAGGTGTAGCTTCTTGAGGAGGTCAAAACCCAAAATAAGGAGGTTCAGCCGACCCAAAAACCTCCCCTGTCTAAACTACACTAACCAGATTTTTCAGGGTCCTCACCGTCATACAACTTTGCCTAGGTCACTTGTTCTCTTGACTTAGGCCATCTGACTTGGTCCGTGTTTCTTCCTAGGGTTCACCTAGGTACTTTGCCTTGCTTGATGTGGTAACTTTTTAGTGTAGTTCAGACATCCCAATTTTGGGACTTAGCCGATTTTTCATGTATTTCCATATGACCCATAGGGTCCCTTTCTTCATACAAGCTTGCCTAGGGCGATCGGTCAAAACTTGTCTTACTATTCGATTGGTCTTCGCACTTTCACCCTAGGCAGTTTGCCTAGGTGTAGCTTCTTGAGGAGGTCAAAACCCAAAATAAGGAGGTTCAGCCGACCCAAAAACCTCCCCTGTCTAAACTACACTAACCAGATTTTTCAGGGTCCTCACCGTCATACAACTTTGCCTAGGTCACTTGCACTCTTGACTTAGGCCATCTGACTTGGTCCGTGTTTCTTGCTAGGGTTCACCTAGGTAGTTTGCCTTGCTTGATGTGGTAACTTTTTAGTGTAGTTCTGACATCCCAATTTTGGGACTTAGCCGATTTTTCATGTATTTCCATATGACCCTTAGGGTCCCTTTCTTCATACAAGCTTGCCTAGGGCGATCGGTCAAAACTTGTCTTACTATTCGATTGGTCTTCGCACTTTCACCCTAGGCAGTTTGCCTAGGTGTAGCTTCTTGAGGAGGTCAAAACCCAAAATAAGGAGGTTCAGCCGACCCAAAAACCTCCCCTGTCTAAACTACACTAACCAGATTTTTCAGGGTCCTCACCGTCATACAACTTTGCCTAGGTCACTTGCACTCTTGACTTAGGCCATCTGACTTGGTCCGTGTTTCTTGCTAGGGTTCACCTAGGTAGTTTGCCTTGCTTGATGTGGTAACTTTTTAGTGTAGTTCTGACATCCCAATTTTGGGACTTAGCCGATTTTTCATGTATTTCCATATGACCCTTAGGGTCCCTTTCTTCATACAAGCTTGCCTAGGGCGATCGGTCAAAACTTGTCTTACTATTCGATTGGTCTTCGCACTTTCACCCTAGGCAGTTTGCCTAGGTGTAGCTTCTTGATGAGGCCAAAACCCAAAATAAGGGGGTTCGGCCGACCCAAAAACCTACCCTGTCTAAACTACACTAACCAGATTTTTCAGGGTCCTCAGCGCCATACAACTTTGCCTAGGTCACTTGTTCTATTGACTTAGGCCATCTGACTTGGTCCGTGTTTCTTCCTAGGGTTCACCTAGGTACTTTGCCTTGCTTGGTGTGGTAACTTTTTAGTGTAGTTCTGACATCCTCATTTTGGGACTTAGCCGATTTTTCGTAAAATACCATATGACCCATATGGGTCCTTTCCTTCATATAAATTTGCCTTGCTTGGTATGGTAACATATGAGTGTAGTTCTGACATCATCATTTTGGGACTTAGCCGATTTTTCGTAAAATACCATATGACCCATATGGGTCCTTTGCTTCATATAAGTTTGCCTTGCTTGGTGTGGTAACATTTGAGTGTAGTTCTGACATCCCCATTTTGGGACTTAGCCGATTTTTCAATCAATACCATATGACCCATCAGGGTCCTTTGCTTCATATAAGTTTGCCTTGCTTGGTGTGGTAACATTTGAGTGTAGTTCTGACATCCCCATTTTGGGACTTAGCCGATTTTTCAATCAATACCATATGACCCATCAGGGTCCTTTGCTTCATATAAGTTTGCCTTGCTTGGTGTGGTAACATTTGAGTGTAGTTCTGACATCCCCATTTTGGGACTTAGCCGATTTTTCGTAAAATACCATATGACCCATCAGGGTCCTTGCCTTCATATAAGTTTGCCTTGCTTGGTGTGGTAACATTTGAGTGTAGTTCTGACATCATCATTTTGGGACTTAGCCGATTTTTCGTAAAATACCATATGACCCATCAGGGTCCTTTGCTTCATATAAGTTTGCCTTGCTTGGTGTGGTAACATTTGAGTGTAGTTCTGACATCCCCATTTTGGGACTTAGCCGATTTTTCGTAAAATACCATATGACCCATCAGGGTCCTTTGCTTCATATAAGTTTGCCTTGCTTGGTGTGGTAACATTTGAGTGTAGTTCTGACATCCCCATTTTGGGACTTAGCCGATTTTTCGTAAAATACCATATGACCCATCAGGGTCCTTGCCTTCATATAAGTTTGCCTTGCTTGGTGTGGTAACATTTGAGTGTAGTTCTGACATCCCCATTTTGGGACTTAGCCGATTTTTCGTAAAATACCATATGACCCATCAGGGTCCTTGCCTTCATATAAGTTTGCCTTGCTTGGTGTGGTAACATTTGAGTGTAGTTCTGACATCCCCATTTTGGGACTTAGCCGATTTTTCGATCAATACCATATGACCCATCAGGGTCCTTTGCTTCATATAAGTTTGCCTTGCTTGATGTGGTAACACATGAGTGTAGTTCTGACATCCCCATTTTGGGACTTAGCCGATTTTTCGATCAATACCATATGACCCATCAGGGTCCTTTGCTTCATATAAGTTTGCCTTGCTTGGTGTGGTAACATTTGAGTGTAGTTCTGACATCCCCATTTTGGGACTTAGCCGATTTTTCGTAAAATACCATATGACCCATCAGGGTCCTTGCCTTCATATAAGTTTGCCTTGCTTGGTGTGGTAACATTTTAGTGTAGTTCTGACATCACCATTTTGGGACTTAGCCGATTTTTCGTAAAATACCATATGACCCATCAGGGTCCTTGCCTTCATATAAGTTTGCCTTGCTTGGTGTGGTAACATTTTAGTGTAGTTCTGACATCACCATTTTGGGACTTAGCCGATTTTTCGTAAAATACCATATGACCCATCAGGGTCCTTTGCTTCATATAAGTTTGCCTTGCTTGGTGTGGTAACACATGAGTGTAGTTCTGACATCCCCATTTTGGGACTTAGCCGATTTTTCGACCAATACCATATGACCCATCAGGGACCTTTGCTTCATATAAGTTTGCCTTGCTTGGTGTGGTAACATTTGAGTGTAGTTCTGACATCATCATTTTGGGACTTAGCCGATTTTTCGTAAAATACCATATGACCCATCAGGGTCCTTGCCTTCATATAAGTTTGCCTTGCTTGGTGTGGTAACATTTGAGTGTAGTTCTGACATCACCATTTTGGGACTTAGCCGATTTTTCGATCAATACCATATGACCCATCAGGGTCCTTTGCTTCATATAAGTTTGCCTTGCTTGGTGTGGTAACATTTGAGTGTAGTTCTGACATCATCATTTTGGGACTTAGCCGATTTTTCGTAAAATACCATATGACCCATCAGGGTCCTTGCCTTCATATAAGTTTGCCTTGCTTGGTGTGGTAACATTTGAGTGTAGTTCTGACATCATCATTTTGGGACTTAGCCGATTTTTCGTAAAATACCATATGACCCATCAGGGTCCTTGCCTTCATATAAGTTTGCCTTGCTTGGTGTGGTAACATTTTAGTGTAGTTCTGACATCACCATTTTGGGACTTAGCCGATTTTTCGTAAAATACCATATGACCCATCAGGGTCCTTGCCTTCATATAAGTTTGCCTTGCTTGGTGTGGTAACATTTTAGTGTAGTTCTGACATCACCATTTTGGGACTTAGCCGATTTTTCGTAAAATACCATATGACCCATCAGGGTCCTTTGCTTCATATAAGTTTGCCTTGCTTGGTGTGGTAACACATGAGTGTAGTTCTGACATCCCCATTTTGGGACTTAGCCGATTTTTCGACCAATACCATATGACCCATCAGGGTCCTTTGCTTCATATAAGTTTGCCTTGCTTGGTGTGGTAACATTTGAGTGTAGTTCTGACATCCCCATTTTGGGACTTAGCCGATTTTTCGATCCATCCTATATGACCCATCAGGGTCCTTTTTCTTCATATAAGTTTCCCAAGACTTAGTGCTTTTTACCTTTGGACACCAATATCACCCTTACGGGTTTCTTTGATCTTCTCACTTTGTATTGACCAAATGTAGGTCTTGCCATGCCAAACATATAATTGTTCTACACCAAGTCTCTATCTCGTACCGCCAGCTCGGTACATTCGATCAACCTGCCCTTAAGGCACCCGGGACTTAGCCATTTTTTCACATTTTTCATGATTTTGAGGCAACTTTTCTCGACTTTGTCACCTTATATCACCAAGATCCTTTCCCTTTAGCGCTTCACTCTGTTCGTATGATATTTAGCGCTGACTATCACCTTTCTATCGCTGACCTCAACTTCTTATTCGGTGCCATAGAGCCAGAGATATTTGGTGTATGCTGTTATAAGGGAAGTTTGTCACTTTTTCAAAGGCCCACTTTGGGACGCCCATATCTCACCTTCAGGTATCTTCGATCTTCTTGTCGTCTATGGACGAAACTTAGGTCTTGTCTTGGCCAACTTATAAATGTTCTACGGCCAAGCCGTATCTCTTACCGCCAGCCCGGTATTTTTGGACTTAGTCGGATTTTCGCCTCTCGTGGTAACAATTTCTGACTTTGACTCACAATAACACCCGAACGGTCACATGCTAGCGCTTTGCTTGGTAGGAATTATGGTTAGCGCTACCTTTTCTCTTTCCATCGATACCTTGTTCGTTCCATTCCATGCCATACAGCCGAAGTTATGATGTTTCCCGTTTTCCATATCATGTGGAGCTTATGCTCTGGGAAAACCATCTAACACCTGTACCACCCTTTTGGGTACCACCGATCTCGACACTATGTTCGGGCCAAATATAGGTTATAACATGCCCAACTTATAATTGTTCTACACCAAGTCTCTATCTCTTACCGCCTGCTCGGTATTTTACTCGTAAGTCCAAATTTCACAACTTGTACTTTTTGGCCCAATGTACTCGAGTTTCAATTTTGGTAACATTTTTCGACTTTGACGCTTAATAACTTCCAAATCATGCTAGTTAGCGCTTTGCTTTCTTCTAGTCGTATCTAGCGCTGGGTGTTACCTTTCCAAAACATATCCTAGCTTTACAATCCATGCCATACAGCCGGAGCTACATGGTGCACAAGTCAAATCCATTTTAGCCATGTTTCATTTTTGGCAATTTTTGACCACTCGTATCACCCTTCCAGAGTGGTCCGATCTTCTCGGTTTCTATGGCCGACTTTTAGGTCTTGTAGAGGCAAACTTATAAGTATTCTACGTCAACCCGCTATCTCTTACCGCCTGCTCGGTATTCTTGGTCTTGTGTGATTTTTGGCCATTTTGGTATTATTTTTCGACTTTGTCGCTTAATAACTCAGTTTTGCTCAACACTTAGCGCTTCGGTTGTTTGGGATTATAGTTAGCGCTCGGTTCGACCTTTCCAACACTGATCTTAGCTTGTCGATCCGTTCCATACAGCCTGAGTTATTCGCGATACCGTGTTTCAATCCATTTCTCAAGTCTCGTTTTGGTCCAACTTTGAACCAGCCATATCACCCTGATGGGTACCTCCGATCTTCTCGCTCTATATTGGCCAAAGTTAGGTCTTGTGGTAACGTACTTATGATTGTTCTACGCCGTGTTCGTAGCTCTTATCGTTCGCCCGCTATTTTCGATCATAAGGTGAATTTTCGCCTCTAAACCACCATTTTTCACCTTTGCCCTCTAATATGACCGACTTGCTCAACACCTAGCGCTTCGCTTGGTAGGACACATAGCTAGCGCTCGTCAAGACCTTTCCAACGCATATCCAAGCTTTCCGATCCGAGCCATACAGCCTGAGCTATAGGCGATACCGTTTTTCCCATTTTCTTGGTCACATGCACTTTAGGGTACCCCTTTTTGCCTTTGACCCTTAATACCTCCTCCGGGTCACTAGTAGGCGCTTAGCTTGGTAGGAAACATAGCTAGAGCAGGCCTTCACCTTTCCAAAACTGCCGAAAGTGTACCGATCCGACATCTAGAACCAAAGTTATGGTCATTCCCATCATGCTCTACTTTCATGGTCAACCTCCACCAAGCACACCTAGGTTGGACCAACTTTCACCAACTCATCTCGAACCCCAAATTTGCTTCGACCTACTAGGTTTCCCTAGTAAAGTGGCCAAAACATCCATTACAACACGACTGGTCTTTCTGGTGGTCGACCTAGGCGACTTTGTTCGACGACCACCACCCCATAGAACTAAAAGACGTCCCTTGATACGGACCACCGATACATTTTCCGGCCTGTCTAAACTACACTCATCGAAATTTTTTTGGGTCCCCACCGTCATACAAGTTTGCCTAGGTCAAGTTTTTCTTCCGGATCGGCCGCGGACCTCACTTTTCATTATCTAGGGAGGCCATAGGGCCCCAAAAGGGGTTTTTTAAAATTTTCGACACTTTCGACTTTGGTCGGATTTTTTCCGATTTTGGTCCGACCTAGGGACTTGGTGGTCCAAGGAGCCTCGGGACCAAACTTTTTTCTCAGGGGTCCCTACCTCCATACAACTTTGCCTAGGTCAATTTTTTGTTCCAAATCGACCGCGGATTTCACTTTTCAATATCTGGGGCTCGTGTAGAGTCCGAATATGAGGTTTTCTCATTTTTCGACATTTTCGACTTTTTTCGACTTTTTTCGGGTTTTTCGACCTAGGGGTCCGCCGAACAAATTTTGGGTCAAAAATTTTTATTGAACTAGTCGAAAGTACGCAAAAAGATAAGACTTTTTGCCGAAGACACCATGCCCCGGAACCGACTCCTTCCCCTTCAAAATTGGGGACAAACGTGATTTTTGAAACTTTTCCTTAGGGAGCCCAAGACTTAGAAAATTTTCAAATTCTCGATTTTTCGATTGCGAGCTAGCGCTTTGCGGTCTTCGGCAATGTTGTAGATCTCGACGAGATAAGACTTTTTGGTCAAGGGACATTTTGCCCTCCGACCCCTCCTTCCCCCCGCAAATCGCCCCCCAAAGTGCAATTTTTGCATTTTCACCTCTTTGCACGCACTGTTCGGCCCAAATGGCCACTTTCTATGGGTCTGAGCGCTTTGCGGTCTTCGGCAAACTTTTAGAGCGTACCAAGCCCTAATTATAATTCTTCTACACCACCTTCGTACCTCTTCATCCCTGGCCGCTATTCGCGTACCAAGGTAATTTTTGTTCATTTTGTCAACATTTTTCATCTTTGACTGTTTATATCGGCCTTGCCATGAACCGATAGCGCTTCGCTGTGTTCTAACGTAAGTTAGTACTGCTCAATACCTTTCCAAATCATGTCTTAGATTGTCATTTGCTTGCATACAGCCGGAGCTATGAGCGATACCGTAAAAAGTACCGAAACTTGGAAAAATCCTTTGATCGCCCATATCCCCCCTTTGGGGGCCAGATATCGAAAAAAGTTCTGATTCAAAAAGTTGCGCATTAACGTGTTCTAGTTATGCCTAGAACATTTCACTTCGCTAGCTGGCCTGCAACTTAGCCGTAATTGGGATTTTAGGGTGTTCTTGGAGGGCCCATTTCCTGCGACTTGGTATCTTTTGGGCCCAATGTTTCTCTAATATCTCCACGAGTTTTCCAGATAGCCTTTTCAAACTTTCAGGGTGCCTAGAACACCTCAAGACCTTTCCAACGCTATGCCGTTTGCCTCGCTCGGACATCTACAGCCAAAGTTATTCGAGGTACACGGTACCTTACCCTGTTTTCTCAGTACTTGGTCGAAAATTTCGATCAGCCATATGACCGACTTGGACAACCCTGAGCGGGTTGGCCCCATATAACTAAACTTTCGTCTCGTGAAGGCAAACTTACAAATGTTCCACGTCAACTCGCTATCTCGTACCGCCTTGACGGTATACTTGGTCCAAGGGCCATTTCCAGGGACTTGGTCGCAATTTCGCTCTAAGTTTCGCTAATACCTTCGTCCGTGGACATGGTGATTTTTTGTTCGTATTTTTCCTTGATAGTCCCACTCAAGACTATTCCATACCAGAGCCAAGCGTCCCGCTAAGTGCCATACAGCCTGAGCAGTAATTCATGAAAGGTACCTCTACCAGTTTTTGCCATACTTGGGTACAAACTTTGTATCGCCCATATCTCCACTTTGGAGGCCAGCCAGCACCTTTGCCCCATATACTTTTTTGTTGGTCATACCATGCACTAAATATAATTGTTCTACGCCAACTTGCTATCTCTTCTCTAACTTGCCGTTATTCTTGGTCCAAGTCCCATTTCATTCGTTTTCGGACCCATTTTGCTATATGTTTCACTAATAGCTTCGGCCATGGACAAGCTGATATTCTGTTTGTATTTTTGCTTGATAGTCCCACTCAAGACCATTCCAAAACACACCGCAACTTGTCGCTCGGTGGCAAACTGACCGAGTTATAATTCATGAAAGATACCTCAACATGGTACACCATGTGGTCGGCCCAAACCATATACCGACCAAACGACCGACTTGGAGCACCCTGACCGGGTTGCCCCCATATAATGAAAGTTGCGTCTCTACACGCTCAACTTATGAATATTCTACGCCAAGTCGCTATCTCTTACCGGTAAGCCGGTATTCACCTTCCAAGGGTGATTTTGGTCAAGTGCCATTTCCTGCGACTTGGTCCCCGAATTGGACCATCATCACCTAATATCTCCGTGGTCTTTCAACTCAGCCTCATAAAACTTTCAGGGTAGATAGGTCTCCCCAAGACCTTTCCAACGGTGAGCCGTTTGCCTCGCTCGGCCATCTACAGCCGAAGTTATTCATGGTACTTGGTACCTTACCCTGTTTTTTCCATACTTGTTCGTACTTGGGTACAAACTTTGGATCGCCCATATCTCCACTTTGGAGGCCAGCTAGCACCTTGGCCCCATATACTTTTTTGTTGGTCATGCCATGCACCAAATATAATTGTTCTACGCCAACTTGCTATCTCTTCTCCAACTTGCCGTTATTCTTGGTCCAATTCCCATTTCATTCGTTTTTGGACCCATTTTGCTATATGTTTCACTAATAGCTTCGGCCATGGACAAGCTGATTTTCGATTGGTATTTTTCCTTGATAGTCCCACTCAAGACCATTCCAAAACACACCGCAGCTTGTCGCTCGGTGGCAAACTGACCATGTTATAATTCATGAAAGGTACCTCAACTTGGCACACCACGTGGTCGGCCCAAACCATAAACCAACCAAACGACCGACTTGGAGCACCCTGACCGGGTTGGCCCCATATAATAAAAGTTGCGTCTCTACACGCCCAACTTATGAATATTCTACGCCAAGTCGCTATCTCTTACCGGTAAGCCGGTATTCACCTTCCAAGGGTGATTTTGGTCAAGCGCCATTTCCTGCGACTTGGTCCCCGAATTGGACCATCATCACCTAATATCTCCGTGGTCTTTCAACTCAGCCTCATGAAACTTTCAGGGTAGATAGGTCTCCCCAAGACCTTTCCAACGGTGAGCCGTTTGCCTCGCTCGGCCATCTACAGCCGAAGTTATTAATGGTACTTGGTACCTTACCCTGTTTTTTCCATACTTGTTCGTACTTGGGTACAAACTTTGGATCGCCCATATCTCCACTTTGGAGGCCAGCCAGCACCTTGGCCCCATATACTTTTTTGTTGGTGATACCATGCACCAAATATAGTTGTTCTACGCAAGCTTGCTATCTCTTCTCCAACTTGCGGTTATTTTTGACTCAAGTCCCATTTCCATAGTTTTTGGTACCAATTTGCTCTATGTTTCGCTAATAGCTTCGCCCAAGGACTTTGTGATTTTTTGTTCGCATTTTTCCTAAATAGTCCCACTCAAGACTATTCCAAATCACACCTTAGCTTGTCGCTCAGTGCCATACAGCCAGAGTTTTAATTCATGAAAGGTACATCACCTTGGTACACCACGTGGTCGGTCCAAACCATCAACCAACCATATGACCGACTTCGAGTCGAGCTAGCGGCTAGGCTCAATATAATGAAATGCGTGTCTTGATGCGGGCTACTGACGGTCTGAACAATGTAGCTCGCTAGCTCGTCTCTAAACTTGTGTTTTGGTCGAATATTGGGTGTTCATGTACCACTTCGGGTAACATGGACTTTGGTGCAACTTTACCACTTGTGCACTTAATTACTTCCCGGTCATTCAAGTCTTTGCCTTCATACTTTCAGGGTAGTTAGGTCTCGTCGAGACCTTTCCATACATATGCCAAACTCATCGATCGGACATCTATAGCCCGAGTTATTCGCGGTACACCGTACCTTACCCTGTTTTTTCCTCAATTGGGTACAAACCTTGGAACACCCATATCGCCCCTTTAGAGACTAGCTGGCACGTTGGCCTCATATAATGATAAGTGCACCTCAACTAGGGCTACTGACGGTCAGAACATTTCAACTTGCTAGCTCGGGCCCACACTTGTGTTTTTCTCGAATATATGGTTCAAGTGTGCCACTTTGGGCACTTTTGGACATTTTGTCCCCACACAACTTTCTTGCCTTGGTAGATAGGGTCTTGTGATCTTGGGCAAAAAGATGCACCAAGATAAAGTCTAACTTTCGTTCTTGTACCGCAAAGCGCTATCTCAAACACCCGAGGAGATAGAAAGTGATTATGTTCGGTATATCGGTCTTCCATGGCCTACTATGGTAAGCCCCTGCAGGTATGCAACCGAAGGTGCTTGGTACATGTATTTGGTGCAATATCGGTGCAAAGTAGGTGTTTTCTTGATCGGGCTATAACTTTCTTGGTTGATGTTGGATTGCTTTGCGGTCTTCGGGGGATAGTTAGGGAACATGTTGGCCAACATTTCCTTATTCCTCAGCCTGGCCGTACCTCTTACCGTCTAGGCGGTATACATGCTCTAAGTTGGAACTTGTGTTCCTTTGGGTAACTTCTCTGACTTTGACGCTTAATAACTTTCGTTCATATGCAGTCTAAGCTCTGCAACTCTCAGGAAAGCTAGTACTACTCATTTCCTTTCCATATCAGTCTTTGGCTTGTCGATCCGATGTCTACAGCCTTACTTATTCACGTTCCCTGTGAAGGTAGGTTTTTGCCCATTTTCCAGTTCATGTGGTAACATTCCCAGACTTTGCCGGCTTTCTCTTCATGTGGTAACTTGCTTGCTCATGTGGTAACTTGGAAGTGTATTTCTGACAGACCCAATCTGGGACTTAGCCGATTTTTCTCTGCATATTATATGGATCCATCACTAGGCCATCTTGCTTGCTCATGTGGTAACTTGGAAGTGTATTTCTGACAGACCCAATCTGGGACTTAGCCGATTTTTCTCTTCATATCATATGGATCCATCACTAGGCCATCTTGCTTGCTTGTGTGGTAACTTGATAGTGTATGTCTGACAGACCCAATCTGGGACTTAGCCGATTTTTATCTTCATATCATATGGATCCATCACTAGGCCATCTTGCTTGCTTGTGTGGTAACTTGGAAGTGTATTTCTGACAGACCCAATCTGGGACTTAGCCGATTTTTCTCTTCATATCATATGGATCCTTCAATAGGCCATCTTGCTTGCTTGTGTGGTAACTTGGAAGTGTATTTCTGACAGACCCAATCTCGGACTTAGCCGATTTTTCTCTTCATATCATATGGATCTATCATATGGCCATCTTGCTTGCTTGTGTGGTAACTTGATAGTGTATGTCTGACAGACCCAATCTGGGACTTAGCCGATTTTTCTCTTCATATCATATGGATCCTTCAATAGGCCATCTTGCTTGCTTGTGTGGTAACTTGGAAGTGTATTTCTGACAGACCCAATCTCGGACTTAGCCGATTTTTCTCTTCATATCATATGGATCTATCATATGGCCTTCTTGCTTACTTGTGTGGTAACTTGAAAGTGTATTTCTGACAGACCCAATCTGGGACTTAGCCGATTTTTATCTTCATATCATATGGATCCATCACTAGGCCATCTTGCTTGCTTGTGTGGTAACTTGGAAGTGTATTTCTGACAGACCCAATCTGGGACTTAGCCGATTTTTCTCTTCATATAATATGGATCCTGGACTTAGCCGATTATTAGGTTATTATATATGGATCCTGGACTTAGCCGATTATTAGGTTATTATATATG
>NW_026689734.1:0-20000 GCF_943734765.1 Anopheles ziemanni | reverse complement strand
CCGCCGCTGTGCGCGTAAACCCGTTCCCCGTAGGGAGGAGTCAAGCCGCCGCTTAGAGACGAAGTATTAAGTGTCCTCTTCCACATAGGGCAAGCTAGAATGAACTATCTTACCCAGGACCGCCGAAGCAGCGTGGACCAGGGGAGAACTGAACTTTATACTTCACACCACAGTATTGAGTAATGTGCCCTCTTCCACATAGGGCAAGCTGGAATGTTCCATTTTACCCAGGACGGCCGAAGCGGCGTGGACCAGTGGAGGACTACTCAATCATGAGGTTTGATATCGACTTGTGTGTTTCAATAGGGTACCGATGGTATGTTTTGAACCGATTTGATTTAGCCATTCTGAAGTCATCACTTGGTTGAAGCGCTGAACTAGGGAGGGGCATCGTTTACATATATATTGGTTTTTGCATGCTCTACTAGGTTAATGTCATAGGGTTGGCTATCGAGCATGCCCAAGTGATGACTTGATTTTGTGCTTGCTTGAATTCTTCACATTTCATACCATCGGTTAGTTGTCGAATCATTCCTCGATCATAACCTTCGTTCTTGGTTCATGTATGCTCTCTTCCACATAGGGCAAGCTAGAATTAACTATCTTACCCAGGACCGCCGAAGCAGCGTGGACCAGGGGAGAACTATACTTTGTCTTGTATGCCCTCTTCCACATAGGGCAAGCTAGAATGAACTATCTTACCCAGGACCGCCGGAGCAGCGTGGACCAGTGGAGGACTATACTTTGTTCATAACACCACAGTATTGAGTAATGTGCCCTCTTCCACATAGGGCAAGCTAGAATGAACTATCTTACCCAGGACCGCCGAAGCGGCGTGGACCAGTGGAGGACTACACAATCATGAGGTTTGATATCGACTTGTGTGTTTCAATAGGGTACCGATGGTATGTTTTGAACCGATTTGATTTAGCCATTCTGAAGTCATCACTTGGTTGAAGCGCTGAACTAGGGAGGGGCATCGTTTACATATATATTGGTTTTCGCATGCTCTACTAGGTTAATGTCATAGGGTTGGCTATCGAGCATGCCCAAGTGATGACTTGATTGTGTGCTTGCTTGAATTCTTCACATTTCATACCATCGGTTAGTTGTCGAATCATTCCTCGATCTAACCTTCGTTCTTGGTTCATGTATGCTCTCTTCCACATAGGGCAAGCTAGAATTAACTATCTTACCCAGGACCGCCGAAGCAGCGTGGACCAGGGGAGAACTATACTTTGTCTTGTATGCCCTCTTCCACATAGGGCAAGCTAGAACTAACTATCTTACCCAGGACCGCCGAAGCAGCGTGGACCAGTGGAGGACTATACTTTGTTCATTACACCACAGTATTAAGTATGGTGTCCTCTTCCACATAGGGCAAGCTAGAACTAACTATCTTACCCAGGACCGCCGAAGCAGTGTGGACCAGGGGAGGACTATACTTTATACTTCACACACTAGCCATACTGAAGTCATCACTTGGTTGAAGCGCTGAACTACGGCGGGGTAATCGTTTACAGGTTATAATCATATAGCTGCATGCTCATTAGTAGATAATGGAATATTGTATGGCAATATGAGCATGCCCAAGTGATGACTTTGTTTCAAGCTCAACAGGTAGGGTATTGAGTCCTCTTCCACATAGGGCAAGCTAGAATGAACTATCTTACCCAGGACCGCCGGAGCAGCGTGGACCAGTGGAGGACTCTATACTTTATACTTCACACCACAGTATTGAGTACGACTTGCATAAAGCCCCTAATGAGAACCACGAGGGCTCTCTCAATGTAGAACCACGAGGGCTCTAGTACCGATTCTCTCGGTACGGCTTGGTCCGTGTTCCTTTATGCTTGTACTCTAAGTATTAAGTATTGTGTCCTCTTCCACATAGGGCAAGCTAGAACTAACTATCTTACCCAGGACCGCCGAAGCAGTGTGGACCAGGGGAGGACTATACTTTATACTTCACACACTAGCCATACTGAAGTCATCACTTGGTGGGGGTGAACTACGGCGGTATCTATCGTTTTGGTTCGGTCTATATAGGGTCGCTTGCATGCTCATTCGAATATAATGTAATTGTGTATGGCAATATGAGCATGCCCAAGTGATGACTTTGTTTCAAGCTCAACAGGTAGGGTATTGAGTCCTCTTCCACATAGGGCAAGCTAGAATGAACTATCTTACCCAGGACCGCCGGAGCAGCGTGGACCAGTGGAGGACTCTATACTTTATACTTCACACCACAGTATTGAGTACTTCTTGCATAAAGCCCCTAATGAGAACCACGAGGGCTCTCTCAATGTAGAACCACAAGGGCTCTAGTACCGATTCTCTCGGTACGGCTTGGTCCGTGTTCCTTTATGCTTGTACTCTTAGAAAGTCTCAACCCGGAGGTCTTGACTTTGATTGTCATAGTTGGACTACGACGGGGCATCCGACCATTGCTGATCGAACACCCCTGATTCACCATCTTTCGGGTAGGCGGTACGCGTACCTCCGGACGCGGAAGTCTCAACCCGGAGGTCTTGACTTTGATTGTCATAGTTGGACTACGACGGGGTATCCGACTCATCGAATACCCCAGAAGCACACCATCTTTCGGGTAGGCGGTACGCGTACCTCCGGACGCGGAAGTCTCAACCCGGAGGTCTTGACTTTGATTGTCATAGTTGGACTACGACGGGGTATCCGACTCATCGAATACCCCAGAAGCACACCATCTTTCGGGTAGGCGGTACGCGTACCTCCGGACGCGGAAAGTCTCAACCCGGAGGTCTTGACTTTGGTTGTCATAGTTGGACTATGACGGGGCATCCGACCATTGCTGATCGAACACCCCTGTTACACCATCTTTCGGATAGGCGGTGCGCGACACCACCGACGCGGAAAGTCTCAACCCGGAGGTCTTGACTTTGTATTGTTGGATAGTCCTCTTCCACTATAGGGCAAGCTGGAAATATTCCCTTTTACCCAGGACTGCCGAGGCAGCGTGGACCAGGGGAGAACTTCACGGAATCTTCAGGCATCCATGATTGCCATAGTGCGTAAGCCGCCGCTGTGCGCGTCAACTCGTTCCCCGTGAGGAGGAGTCTAGCCGCCGCTAAAAGACGAAGCATTAAGTGTCCTCATTCCACTATAGGGCAAGCTAGAATTAACTATCTTACCCAGGACCGCCGAAGCAGCGTGGACCAGGCGAGGACTATACTTTATACTTCACACCACAGTATTGAGTACGACTTGCATAAAGCCCCTAATGAGAACCACGAGGGCTCTCTCAATGTAGAACCACGAGGGCTCTAGTACCGATTCTCTCGGTACGGCTTGGTCCGTGTTCCTTTATGCTTGTACTCGCGGAAAGTCTCAACCCGGAGGTCTTGACTTTGATTGTCATAGTTGGACTACGACGGGGCATCCGACCATTGCTGACCGAACACCCCTGATTCATCATCTTTCGGATAGGAGGTGCGCCCACCTCCGACGCGGAAGTCTCAACCCGGAGGTTCGGACTTAGAGTTTTTCCCATTTAAAAGTTTTTCTCTTAGCCATACTGAAGTCATCACTTGGTGAACGATTGAACTAGGGCGGGTTAATCGTTTATAGGTATCATGTGGTTTGCATGCTCTCTTAGGTTAAGGTCATGTGGTTGGCTATCGAGCATGCCCAAGTGATGACTTTGTTTCACGCTTGCTTGATTTCTTCATGATTCCCTGTTATATAGTGTAATCATTCGAGAACAGGGAATCTTTGGTTTTGCTCAACAGGTATTGGATGTCAACTTGGTATCTAGATCGCATTAAGTCTCAACCCTTAGGTTCGGACTTGTATAGTGACATCTTGTTACGGTCTTGAGTCTCAACCCGCAGGTTCGGACTACTTAGTGTTTGATCGAATATAATATGGCAACTTGTGCCTAAGTCTCAA
Source organism: Anopheles ziemanni (assembly GCF_943734765.1). NCBI lineage: Eukaryota > Metazoa > Arthropoda > Insecta > Diptera > Culicidae > Anopheles > Anopheles ziemanni. The sequence continues at coordinate 16,073 of NW_026689734.1, read as the reverse complement.
CCCGCAGGTTCGGACTTCTGTTTATTTGGCCAATGTATGTATAAGGCAACTTGTGCCTAAGTCTCAACCCGCAGGTTCGGACTTGTGTATTTGTTCGAAGTCATGTATAAGGCAACGTGTGCCTAAGTCTCAACCCGCAGGTTCGGACTTGTTAGTGTTTCGTCAACTTTCATATGGCAACTTGTGCCTAAGTCTCAACCCGCAGGTTCGGACTTGTGTATTTGTTCGAAGTCATGTATAAGGCAACTTGTGCCTAAGTCTCAACCCGCAGGTTCGGACTTGTGTATTTGTTCGAAGTCATGTATAAGGCAACGTGTGCCTAAGTCTCAACCCGCAGGTTCGGACTTGTTAGTGTTTCGTCAACTTTCATATGGCAACTTGTGCCTGAGTCTCAACCCGCAGGTTCGGACTTCTATAGTGTTTCGTCAATTATCATATGGCAACTTGTGCCGAAGTCTCAACCCGCAGGTTCGGACTTCTGGAAGGATCACTTGGCCACTAATGATCCTTCCGCAGGTTCACCTACGGAAACCTTGTTACGACTTTTACTTCCTCTAAATCATCAAGTTCGGTCAACTTCGATAAAGCAGACGCGGTTCACGAGGATCCAGCGAACGATCATCTCCAAAGACCTCACTAAATAATCCATCGGTAGTAGCGACGGGCGGTGTGTACAAAGGGCAGGGACGTATTCAACGCTGGCTGATGACCAGCACTTACTAGAAGTTCCGAGTTCATATGGACCATTGCAATCCATAATCCCTACTAAGTGAGTATTTGAGTGATTTCCCGTTCCTCTCGGAATAGGAGACACGCTGCTACCCACATTGTAGCACGCGTGTAGCCCAGAACATCTAAGGGCATCACGGACCTGTTATCGCTCGATCTCATTTTGCTAAACACAAATTGTCCTGCTAAGCAGCGTACCGTAAGTGCACTTGCGCACACGAACAGCGAAGGTGTCAGGTCATACTCCACCGAAAGGTCCTAACCCGTTCCAATCGGCATCGACGCATTAACGCTGACTGCGTTCTAGTTAGCATATGTGAGTCACGTTCGTTATCGGAATTAACCAGACAAATCAATCCACGAACTAAGAACGGCCATGCACCACTACCCTTAAATTTGAGAAAGAGCTATTAATCTGTCTCACCTCCATAAGTTCGGACCTGGTAAGTTTTCCCGTGTTGAGTCAAATTGAACCGCAAGCTCCATTTCATTGTGGTGCCCTTCCGTCAATTCCTTTAAGTTTCAACTTTGCAACCATACTTCCCCCGGAACCTGACTTTGGTTTCCCGGAAGCTACTGAGAGCACCTGGTTGTAGCGTCTCCCAATTGCTAGTTGGCATCGTTTACGGTTAGAACTAGGGCGGTATCTAATCGCCTTCGATCCTCTAACTTTCGTTCTTGATTAAAGAAAGCATCCTTGACAAATGCCTTCGCTTTAGTTAGTCTTACGACGGTCTACGAATTTCACCTCTCGCGCCGTAATACTAGTGTCCCCAACTACTTCTGTTAATCATTACCTCCGGTCTGAGTACAAACCAATGAAAGATTAGACCAAGGTCGTATTCCATTATTCCATGCAAGATTATTCTAGGGCGTTTGGGCACCCTGCTTAAAGCACTCTAATTTGTTCAAGGTAAACGTGAGCGGTCGAGCTCTATGTTACACTTGCACCCGTTGAAGGGCACACCATGACACAGACTTGGTGCCCTACCACACCATTGAGTCGCAACCAGATTCCGACTTGGCCCACCGACCACGGGTTGACCGGGTCGGCGGAGCCGGACTGTGTTGGACAAGTATCAACTTCGAACGTTTTAACCGCAACAATTTTAATATACGCTAGTGGAGCTGGAATTACCGCGGCTGCTGGCACCAGACTTGCCCTCCACTTGATCCTCGTAGAAGGATTTATGCTCTACTCATTCCAATTATGAAACATCATTAAAGAGTTTCATATTGTTATTTCTCGTCACTACCTCCCCGTCCCGGGATTGGGTAATTTACGCGCCTGCTGCCTTCCTTGGATGTGGTAGCCATTTCTCAGGCTCCCTCTCCGGAATCGAACCCTGATTCCCCGTTACCCGTTGCAACCATGGTAGTCCTCTATACTACCATCCATAGTTGATAGGGCAGATATTTGCGAGATCTGTCGTCGGTGCGAGACCATACGATCAGCATCATTATCCAGACTTCAACTCAATGACACGGAGAACCCGCGATTGGTTTGACTAATAAGTGCACCAGTTCCCGCGAGGGTCCTGGCATGTTGCATGTATTAGCTCTAGATTTTCCACAGTTATCCAAGTAACTAGGTTGATGATCTCGTAAATTATAGCTGTTATACTGAGCCTTATGCGGTTTCACATTAAATCTGTTTGTACTTAGACATGCATGGCTTAACCTTTGAGACGAGCGTATATTACTGGTAGGATCAACCAGAATTCCGACTTTGCGTTCGAATGTTCATTGTCCCATTGCACCCGGAGGAGCAAACACCACGTTCTATATGTTGTCAAGTCCGGTAGCACACGGGAGGCGAGCCCCCGTGCGAACCTCATTGCCCTCGTATCACACACACACCCGATGCACCGGACAGGCACTTGAGCGGCATTCGACTCCGCTAAGCGCTCGTGCGCCCGATTGTGCATGCGCTGACGGGGCCTTCATACCCCTACCACAGCGACCTTATGCCAAACTTCCATGAATACTTAGGTGAGCTGACAAGGGCCTTCATTTCCCTACCATCAACTAAAGGACACGCTAGGCGCGTCCGATCATTGCAACTGCGGGGCTTTCATACCCCAATCACCACAGTACGCAATTCACCAGAGTTTAATCACAACCCCCCCGGACATGGCACACTATTAACTTGCAACAAAACTTAGTGTGTGCCGGGCACATCGGTTCCACAAAATCATTCCCGATGTACCCCAATTGGGGTTGCGAACGCATTCACGGTCCTCTGACACACCCAACCAAGCGTGGATACTACATACCTCAAACACCCAGTACACTAACAGACAAATCAACATATGGTTGCTTTCCCCCAGACATTTGCCAATCACTTGGCACCCGGACGGGAACTCGCTCCTGATTGCGCCAATGCCACCCATTTGCCAAGAGCGAGTTCTGTATGTAGATTTCATTTGGAAAGACAACCGTGTACTGGATATTCTATCCGACGATTACAGATGACGAGTACGAGACTCGACTACACTCACGGATAATACATTTTGGGTCGAGATTGCTTTCGGGGTTTTCGATTGGTCTTGCGCTTGTAAACGTATAACTTTGACTTGTGGTAACCTCGGTATGTTAGTCGATCACGTGGTTGTGAACTGGGTACGGGTGGGCAATCTGTTCACTTGCACTCTGGGTAGGAATATGGTGAGCGCTATAGGTTAAAGATCATGGTATGGTTCCATCGTGATGACTTTCGCTAGATAGTAGTATGTTTGGATAGTTATAACGTTTTTGGCCATTTGTTCATAGTGTTCGGTTCATTCAGGAATTCGATTGGTCTTTGCTTCACACACGTGGTCGATCACTTGGATGTGAACTAGGGTGAGATTAAGGTGTTCACTAGTGCTCTTCGGTTTTGGATCAGTACTGAGCACTTGATTGGTTTCGCATAATATGTATCCATAGTGATGACTCTTTCCAGCTTAAGATTTCGTTACCGGTTTCGAATCCTCCCCACGTTCGCTTTTACTTGGTTAGGTTTTCGAGTGTAGATTTGAAAGCAATCTCATGTATGTATCCCATCTGATATAAGCCACTGACAGTTCATGTCACCTCGTTCAACTCTCGCTGGGTCACAGAAGTATGTTACTGCGCCCATTATCCCTACTCGGATAGGTTCGGTTCGTTCGTTTTATACTACGGTGAGTAAACTCAATTTGTGCATCGCATAGCCATGGAAAGCAAGCTTTCGCGGGCCTCTTCGACTGTTTTGATACGAGCTGTGCCCGTGATGCTTGTCATCCCAGGATACTAGACCCCTTTGGACGACCGCATGACCATCAGAAAGTAAATTCCACGTTCGATTTGGGGTGTGAACCCCGAACATAAAGTCTTTGTGTAGAACCACGAGGGCTCTATAGTACCGATTCTCTCGGTACGCTTGGTCCGTGTTCCTTTATGTTCGTACTCTTGTGTGTATAATATTCATGTTCGATTTGGGATATTTGCTACTGTCACCGCTTGAGTACTATGGGGCTTGAACCCCTAACATAAAGTCTTTGTGTAGAACCACGAGGGCTCTATAGTACCGATTCTCTCGGCACGCTTGGTCCGTGTTCCTTTATGTTCGTACTCTTGTGTGTATAATATTCATGTTCGGTTTGGGATATTTGCTACTTTCACCTGGGTCCCGTTCTTCATACAAGTCTGCCTTGCTAATGTGGTAACTTTATAGTGTAGTTCTGACATCCCAATTTTGGGACTTAGCCGATTTTTCATGAATTTCCATATGACCCATAGGGTCCCTTTCTTCATACAAGCTTGCCTAGGGCGATCGGTCAAAACTTGTCTTACTATTCGATTGGTCTTCGCAGTTTCACCCTAGGCAATTCGCCTAGGTCTGTCTTCTTGAGGAGGCCAAAACCCGAAATAAGGAGGTCTGGCCGACCCTGAAACCTCCCCTGTCTTAACTACACTAACCCGATTTTTCAGGGTCCTCAGCGCCATACAACTTTGCCTAGGTCACTTATACTCTTGACTTAGGCCATCTGACTTGGTCCGTGTTTCTTCCTAGGGTTCACCTAGGTACTTTGCCTTGCTTGATGTGGTAACTTTTTAGTGTAGTTCTGACATCCCAATTTTGGGACTTAGCCGATTTTTCATGAATTTCCATATGACCCTAAGGGTCCCTTTCTTCATACAAGCTTGCCTAGGGCGATCGGTCAAAACTTGTCTTACTATTCGATTGGTCTTCGCACTTTCACCCTAGGCAGTTTGCCTAGGTGTAGCTTCTTGAGGAGGTCAAAACCCAAAATAAGGAGGTTCAGCCGACCCAAAAACCTCCCCTGTCTGAACTACACTAACCCGATTTTTCAGGGTCCTCAGCGCCATACAACTTTGCCTAGGTCACTTGTACTCTTGACTTAGGCCATCTGACTTGGTCCGTGTTTCTTCTTAGGGTTCACCTAGGTACTTTGCCTTGCTTGATGTGGTAACTTTATAGTGTAGTTCTGACATCCCAATTTTGGGACTTAGCCGATTTTTCATGAATTTCCATATGACCCTAAGGGTCCCTTTCTTCATACAAGCTTGCCTAGGGCGATCGGTCAAAACTTGTCTTACTATTCGATTGGTCTTCGCACTTTCACCCTAGGCAGTTTGCCTAGGTGTAGCTTCTTGAGGAGGTCAAAACCCAAAATAAGGAGGTTCAGCCGACCCAAAAACCTCCCCTGTCTGAACTACACTAACCCGATTTTTCAGGGTCCTCAGCGCCATACAACTTTGCCTAGGTCACTTGTACTCTTGACTTAGGCCATCTGACTTGGTCCGTGTTTCTTCTTAGGGTTCACCTAGGTACTTTGCCTTGCTTGATGTGGTAACTTTTTAGTGTAGTTCAGACATCCCAATTTTGGGACTTAGCCGATTTTTCATGTATTTCCATATGACCCATAGGGTCCCTTTCTTCATACAAGCTTGCCTAGGGCGATCGGTCAAAACTTGTCTTACTATTCGATTGGTCTTCGCACTTTCACCCTAGGCAGTTTGCCTAGGTGTAGCTTCTTGAGGAGGTCAAAACCCAAAATAAGGAGGTTCAGCCGACCCAAAAACCTCCCCTGTCTAAACTACACTAACCAGATTTTTCAGGGTCCTCACCGTCATACAACTTTGCCTAGGTCACTTGCACTCTTGACTTAGGCCATCTGACTTGGTCCGTGTTTCTTCCTAGGGTTCACCTAGGTACTTTGCCTTGCTTGATGTGGTAACTTTTTAGTGTAGTTCAGACATCCCAATTTTGGGACTTAGCCGATTTTTCATGTATTTCCATATGACCCTTAGGGTCCCTTTCTTCATACAAGCTTGCCTAGGGCGATCGGTCAAAACTTGTCTTACTATTCGATTGGTCTCCGCACTTTCACCCTAGGCAGTTTGCCTAGGTGTAGCTTCTTGATGAGGCCAAAACCCAAAATAAGGGGGTTCGGCCGACCTAAAAACCTACCCTGTCTAAACTACACTAACCAGATTTTTCAGGGTCCTCAGCGCCATACAACTTTGCCTAGGTCACTTGTTCTCTTGACTTAGGCCATCTGACTTGGTCCGTGTTTCTTCCTAGGGTTCACCTAGGTACTTTGCCTTGCTTGGTGTGGTAACTTTTTAGTGAAGTTCTGACATCCTCATTTTGGGACTTAGCCGATTTTTCGTAAAATGCCATATGACCCATATGGGTCCTTTCCTTCATATAAGTTTGCCTTGCTTGGTGTGGTAACATTTGAGTGTAGTTCTGACATCATCATTTTCGGACTTAGCCGATTTTTCGTAAAATACCATATGACCCATATGGGTCCTTTCCTTCATATAAGTTTGCCTTGCTTGGTGTGGTAACATTTGAGTGTAGTTCTGACATCATCATTTTCGGACTTAGCCGATTTTTCGTAAAATACCATATGACCCATATGGGTCCTTTCCTTCATATAAGTTTGCCTTGCTTGGTGTGGTAACATTTGAGTGTAGTTCTGACATCCCCATTTTGGGACTTAGCCGATTTTTCGTAAAATACCATATGACCCATCAGGGTCCTTTGCTTCATATAAGTTTGCCTTGCTTGGTGTGGTAACATTTGAGTGTAGTTCTGACATCCCCATTTTGGGACTTAGCCGATTTTTCGTAAAATACCATATGACCCATCAGGGTCCTTTGCTTCATATAAGTTTGCCTTGCTTGGTGTGGTAACATTTGAGTGTAGTTCTGACATCCTCATTTTGGGACTTAGCCGATTTTTCGTAAAATACCATATGACCCATCAGGGTCCTTTGCTTCATATAAGTTTGCCTAGCTTGGTGTGGTAACATATGAGTGTAGTTCTGACATCCCCATTTTGGGACTTAGCCGATTTTTCGTAAAATACCATATGACCCATCAGGGTCCTTTGCTTCATATAAGTTTGCCTTGCTTGGTGTGGTAACATATGAGTGTAGTTCTGACATCCCCATTTTGGGACTTAGCCGATTTTTCGTAAAATACCATATGACCCATCAGGGTCCTTTGCTTCATATAAGTTTGCCTTGCTTGGTGTGGTAACATTTGAGTGTAGTTCTGACATCCCCATTTTGGGACTTAGCCGATTTTTCGTAAAGTACCATATGACCCATCAGTGTCCTTTGCTTCATATAAGTTTGCCTTGCTTGGTGTGGTAACATATGAGTGTAGTTCTGACATCCCCATTTTGGGACTTAGCCGATTTTTCGTAAAGTACCATATGACCCATCAGGGTCCTTTGCTTCATATAAGTTTGCCTTGCTTGGTGTGGTAACATTTGAGTGTAGTTCTGACATCCCCATTTTGGGACTTAGCCGATTTTTCGTAAAATACCATATGACCCATCAGGGTCCTTTGCTTCATATAAGTTTGCCTTGCTTGGTGTGGTAACATTTGAGTGTAGTTCTGACATCCCCATTTTGGGACTTAGCCGATTTTTCGTAAAATACCATATGACCCATCAGGGTCCTTGCCTTCATATAAGTTTGCCTTGCTTGGTGTGGTAACTTGTTAGTGTAGTTCTGACATCCCCATTTTGGGACTTAGCCGATTTTTCGTAAAATACCATTTGACCCATCAGGGTCTTTTGCTTCATATAAGTTTGCCTTGCTTGGTGTGATAACATTTGAGTGTAGTTCTGACATCCCCATTTTGGGACTTAGCCGATTTTTCGTAAAATACCATTTGACCCATCAGGGTCTTTTGCTTCATATAAGTTTGCCTTCCTTGGTGTGGTAACATATGAGTGTAGTTCAGACATCCCCATTTTGGGACTTAGCCGATTTTTCGTAAAATACCATATGACCCATCAGGGTCCTTGCCTTCATATAAGTTTGCCTTGCTTGGTGTGGTAACTTGTTAGTGTAGTTCTGACATCCCCATTTTGGGACTTAGCCGATTTTTCGTAAAATACCATTTGACCCATCAGGGTCTTTTGCTTCATATAAGTTTGCCTTCCTTGGTGTGGTAACATATGAGTGTAGTTCAGACATCCCCATTTTGGGACTTAGCCGATTTTTCGTAAAATACCATATGACCCATCAGGGTCCTTGCCTTCATATAAGTTTGCCTTGCTTGGTGTGGTAACTTGTTAGTGTAGTTCTGACATCCCCATTTTGGGACTTAGCCGATTTTTCGTAAAATACCATTTGACCCATCAGGGTCTTTTGCTTCATATAAGTTTGCCTTGCTTGGTGTGGTAACATATGAGTGTAGTTCAGACATCCCCATTTTGGGACTTAGCCGATTTTTCGATCCATACCATATGACCCATCAGGGTCCTTTGCTTCATATAAGTTTGCCTTCCTTGGTGTGGTAACATTTGAGTGTAGTTCTGACATCCCCATTTTGGGACTTAGCCGATTTTTCGTAAAATACCATATGACCCATCAGGGTCCTTTGCTTCATATAAGTTTGCCTTGCTTGGTGTGGTAACATTTGAGTGTAGTTCTGACATCCCCATTTTGGGACTTAGCCGATTTTTCGTAAAATACCATATGACCCATCAGGGTCCTTTGCTTCATATAAGTTTGCCTTGCTTGGTGTTGTAACCTTTGAGTGTAGTTCTGACATCCTCATTTTGGGACTTAGCCGATTTTTCGTAAAATACCATATGACCCATCAGGGTCCTTGCCTTCATATAAGTTTGCCTTGCTTGATGTGGTAACATTTGAGTGTAGTTCAGACATCCCCATTTTGGGACTTAGCCGATTTTTCGTAAAATACCATATGACCCATCAGGGTCCTTTGCTTCATATAAGTTTGCCTTGCTTGGTGTGGTAACATTTGAGTGTAGTTCTGACATCCCCATTTTGGGACTTAGCCGATTTTTCGTAAAATACCATATGACCCATCAGGGTCCTTTGCTTCATATAAGTTTGCCTTGCTTGGTGTGGTAACATTTGAGTGTAGTTCTGACATCCCCATTTTGGGACTTAGCCGATTTTTCGATCAATTCCATATGACCCATCAGGGTCCTTTTTCTTCATATAAGTTACCCAAGACTTAGTGTTTTTTACCTTTGGACACCAATATCACCCTTACGGGTATCTTTGATCTTCGCACCATGTATTGACCAAATGTAGGTCTTGCTATGCCAAACTTATAATTGTTCTACACCAAGTCTCTATCTTGAACCATTAAGGCTCTAACTTGCACCAATTGCTTGGTACTCTTGGTCCGTGTTTCATCGCATACTGACTTCTTGACTTAGTGCTTTTTTCCTTTGGACACCAATATCACCCTTGCGGGTATCTTTGATCTTCTCACTTTGTATTGACCGAATGTAGGTCTTGCCATGCCAAACATATAATTGTTCTACACCAAGTCTCTATCTCGTACCGCCAGCTCGGTACATTCGATTAACCTGCCCTTAAGGCACCCGGGACTTAGCCATTTTTTCACATTTTTCATGATTTTGAGGCAACTTTTCTCGACTTTGTCACCTTATATCACCAAGATCCTTTCCCTTTAGCGCTTCACTCTGTTCGTATGATATTTAGCGCTGACTATCACCTTTCTATCGCTGAGCTCAACTTCTTATTCGGTGCCATAGAGCCAGAGATATTTGGTGTATGCTGTTATAAGGGAAGTTTGTCACTTTTTCAAAGGCCCACTTTGGGACGCCCATATCTCACCTTCAGGTATCTTCGATCTTCTTGTCGTCTATGGACGAAACTTAGGTCTTGTCTTGGCCAACTTATAAATGTTCTACGGCCAAGCCGTATCTCTTACCGCCAGCCCGGTATTTTTGGACTTAGTCGGATTTTCGCCTCTCGTGGTAACAATTTCTGACTTTGACTCACAATAACACCCGAACGGTCACATGCTAGCGCTTTGCTTGGTAGGAATTATAGTTAGCGCTTCCTTTTCTCTTTCCATCGATACCTTGTTCGTTCCATTCCATGCCATACAGCCGAAGTTATGATGTTTCCCGTTTTCCATATCATGTGGAGCTTATGCTCTGGGAAAACCATCTAACACCTGTACCACCCTTTTGGGTACCACCGATCTCGTCACTATGTTCGGGACAAATATAGGTTATAACATGCCCAACATATAATTGTTCTACACCAAGTCTCTATCTCTTACCGCCTGCTCGGTATTTTACTCGTAAGTCCAAATTTCACAACTTGTACTTTTTGGCCCAATGTACTCGAGTTTCAATTTTGGTAACATTTTTCGACTTTGACGCTTAATAACTTCCAAATCATGCTAGTTAGCGCTTTGCTTTCTTCTAGTCGTATCTAGCGCTGGGTGTTACCTTTCCAAAACATATCCTAGCTCTACAATCCATGCCATACAGCCGGAGCTACATGGTGCACAAGTCAAATCCATTTTAGCCATGTTTCATTTTTGCTAATTTTTGACCACTCGTATCACCCTTCCAGAGTGGTCCGATCTTCTCGCTTTCTATGGACGACTTTTAGGTCTCGTAGAGGCAAACTTATAAGTATTCTAAGTCAACCCGCTATCTCTTACCGCTTGCTCGGTATTCTTGGTCTTGTGTGATTTTTGGCCATTTTGGTATTATTTTTCCACTTTGTCGCTTAATAACTCAGTTTTGCTCAACACTTAGCGCTTCGGTTGTTTGGGATTATAGTTAGCGCTCGGTTCGACCTTTCCAACACTGATCTAAGCTTGTCGATCCGTTCCATACAGCCTGAGTTATTCGCGATACCGTGTTTCAATCCATTTCTCAAGTCTCGTTTTGGTCCAACTTTGAACCAGCCATATCACCCTGATGGGTACCTCCGATCTTCTCGCTCTATATTGGCCAAAGTTAGGTCTTGTGGTAACGTACTTATGATTGTTCTACGCCGTGTTCGTAGCTCTTATCGTTCGCCCGCTATTTTCGATCATAAGGTGAATTTTCGCCTCTAAACCACCATTTTTCACCTTTGCCCTCTAATATGACCGACTTGCTCAACACCTAGCGCTTCGCTTGGTAGGACACATAGCTAGCGCTCGTCAAGACCTTTCCAACGCATATCCAAGCTTTCCGATCCGAGCCATACAGCCTGAGCTATAGGCGATACCGTTTTTCCCATTTTCTTGGTCACACGCACTTTAGGGTACCCCTTTTTGCCTTTGACCCTTAATACCTCCTCCGGGTCACTAGTAGGCGCTCAGCTTGGTAGGAAACATAGCTAGAGCAGGCCTTCACCTTTCCAAAACTGCCGAAAGTGTATCGATCCGACATCTAGAACCAAAGTTATGGTCATTCCCATCCTGCTCTACTTTCATGGTCAACCTCCACCAAGCACACCTAGGTTGGACCAACTTTCACCAACTCATCTCGAACCCCAAATTTGCTTCGACCTACTAGGTTTCCCTAGTAAAGTGGTCAAAACATCCATTACAACACGACTGGTCTTTCTGGTGGTCGACCTAGGCGACTTTGTTCGACGACCACCACCCCATGGAACTAAAAGACGTCCCTTGATACGGACCACCGATACATTTTCCGGCCTGTCTAAACTACACTCATCGAAATTTTTTTGGGTCCCCACCGTCATACAAGTTTGCCTAGGTCAAGTTTTTCTTCCGGATCGGCCGCGGACCTCACTTTTCATTATCTAGGGAGGCCATAGGGCCCCAAAAGGGGTTTTTTAAAATTTTCGACACTTTCGACTTTGGTCGGATTTTTTCCGATTTTGGTCCGACCTAGGGACTTGGTGGTCCAAGGAGCCTCGGGACCAAACTTTTTTCTCAGGGGTCCCTACCTCCATACAACTTTGCCTAGGTCAATTTTTTGTTCCAAATCGACCGCGGATTTCACTTTTCAATATCTGGGGCTCGTGTAGAGTCCGAATATGAGGTTTTCTCATTTTTCGACATTTTCGACTTTTTTCGACTTTTTTCGGGTTTTTCGACCTAGGGGTCCGCCGAACAAATTTTGGGTCAAAAATTTTTATTGAACTAGTCGAAAGTACGCAAAAAGATAAGACTTTTTGCCGAAGACACCATGCCCCGGAACCGACTCCTTCCCCTTCAAAATTGGGGACAAACGTGATTTTTGAAACTTTTCCTTAGGGAGCCCAAGACTTAGAAAATTTTCAAATTCTCGATTTTTCGATTGCGAGCTAGCGCTTTGCGGTCTTCGGCAATGTTGTAGATCTCGACGAGATAAGACTTTTTGGTCAAGGGACATTTTGCCCTCCGACCCCTCCTTCCCCCCGCAAATCGCCCCCCAAAGTGCAATTTTTGCATTTTCACCTCTTTGCACGCACTGTTCGGCCCAAATGGCCACTTTCTATGGGTCTGAGCGCTTTGCGGTCTTCGGCAAACTTTTAGAGCGTACCAAGCCCTAATTATAATTGTTCTACACCAACTTCGTACCTCTTCATCCCTGGCCACTATTCGCGTACCAAGGTAATTTTTGTTCATTTTATCAACATTTTTCATCTTTGACTGTTTACATCGGCCTTGCCATGAACCGATAGCGCTTCGCTGTGTTCTAACGTAAGTTAGTACTACTCAATACCTTTCCAAATCATGTCTTAGATTGTCATTTGCTTGCTTACAGCCGGAGCTATGAGCGATACCGTAAAAAGTACCGAAACTTGGAAAAATCCTTGGATCGCCCATATCCCCCCTTTGGGGACCAGATATCGAAAAAAGTTCTTATTCAAAAAGTTGCGCCTTAACGTGTTCTAGTTATGCCTAGAACATTTCACTTCGCTAGCTGGCCTGCAACTTAGCCGTAATTGGGATTTTAGGGTGTTCATGGAGGGCCCATTTCCTGCGACTTGGTATCTTTTGGGCCCTATGTTTCTCTAATATCTACACAAGTTTTCCAGATAGCTTTCTCATACTTTCAGGGTGCCTAGAGCACCTCAAGACCTTTCCAACGCTATGCCGTTCGCCTCGCTCGGACATCTACAGCCGAAGTTATTCGAGGTACACGGTACCTTACCCTGTTTTCTCAGTACTTGGTCGAAAATTTCGATCAGCCATATGACCGACTTGGACAACCCTGAGCGGGTTGGCCCCATATAACTAAACTTTTGTCTCTTGTAGGCAAACTTATAAATGTTCTACGTCAACTCGCTATCTCGTACCGCCTTGACGGTATACTTGGTCCAAGGGCCATTTCCAGCGACTTGGTCGCAATTTCGCTCTAAGTTTCGCTAATACCTTCGTCCGTGGACATGGTGATTTTTTGTTCGTATTTTTCCTTGATAGTCCCACTCGAGACTATTCCATACCAGAGCCAAGCGTCCCGCTAAGTGCCATACAGCCTGAGCAGTAATTCATGAAAGGTACCTCTACCAGTTTTTGCCATACTTGGGTACAAACTTTGTATCGCCCATATCTCCACTTTGGAGGCCAGCCAGCACCTTTGCCCCATATACTTTTTTCTGGGTCATACCATGCACTAAATATAATTGTTCTACGCCAACTTGCTATCTCTTCTCTAACTTGCCGTTATTCTTGGTCCAAGTCCCATTTCATTCGTTTTCGGACCCATTTTGCTATATGTTTCACTAATAGCTTCGGCCATGGACAAGCTGATATTCTGTTTGTATTTTTGCTTGATAGTCCCACTCAAGACCATTCCAAAACACACCGCAACTTGTCGCTCGGTGGCAAACTGACCGAGTTATAATTCATGAAAGATACCTCAACTTGGTACACCATGTGGTCGGCCCAAACCATATACCGACCAAACGACCGACTTGGAGCACCCTGACCGGGTTGCCCCCATATAATGAAAGTTGCGTCTCTACACGCCCAACTTATGAATATTCTACGCCAAGTCGCTATCTTTTACCGGTAAGCCGGTATTCACCTTCCAAGGGTGATTTTGGTCAAGTGCCATTTCCTGCGACTTGGTCCCCGAATTGGACCATCATCACCTAATATCTCCGTGGTCTTTCAACTCAGCCTCATAAAACTTTCAGGGTAGATAGGTCTCCCCAAGACCTTTCCAACGGTGAGCCGTTTGCCTCGCTCGGCCATCTACAGCCGAAGTTATTAATGGTACTTGGTACCTTACCCTGTTTTTTCCATACTTGTTCGTACTTGGGTACAAACTTTGGATCGCCCATATCTCCACTTTGGAGGCCAGCTAGCACCTTGGCCCCATATACTTTTTTGTTGGTCATGCCATGCACCAAATATAATTGTTCTACGCCAACTTGCTATCTCTTCTCCAACTTGCCGTTATTCTTGGTCCAATTCCCATTTCATTCGTTTTTGGACCCATTTTGCTATATGTTTCACTAATAGCTTCGGCCATGGACAAGCTGATTTTCGATTGGTATTTTTCCTTGATAGTCCCACTCAAGACCATTCCAAAACACACCGCAGCTTGTCGCTCGGTGGCAAACTGACCAAGTTATAATTCATGAAAGGTACCTCAACTTGGCACACCACGTGGTCGGCCCAAACCATAAACCAACCAAACGACCGACTTGGAGCACCCTGACCGGGTTGGCCCCATATAATAAAAGTTGCGTCTCTACACGCCCAACTTATGAATATTCTACGCCAAGTCGCTATCTCTTACCGGTAAGCCGGTATTCACCTTCCAAGGGTGATTTTGGTCAAGCGCCATTTCCTGCGACTTGGTCCCCGAATTGGACCATCATCACCTAATATCTCCGTGGTCTTTCAACTCAGCCTCATGAAACTTTCAGGGTAGATAGGTCTCCCCGAGACCTTTCCAACGGTGAGCCGTTTGCCTCGCTCGGCCATCTACAGCCGAAGTTATTCATGGTACTTGGTACCTTACCCTGTTTTTTCCATACTTGTTCGTACTTGGGTACAAACTTTGGATCGCCCATATCTCCACTTTGGAGGCCAGCTAGCACCTTGGCCCCATATACTTTTTTGTTGGTCATGCCATGCACCAAATATAATTGTTCTACGCCAACTTGCTATCTCTTCTCCAACTTGCCGTTATTCTTGGTCCAATTCCCATTTCATTCGTTTTTGGACCCATTTTGCTATATGTTTCACTAATAGCTTCGGCCATGGACAAGCTGATTTTCGATTGGTATTTTTCCTTGATAGTCCCACTCAAGACCATTCCAAAACACACCGCAGCTTGTCGCTCGGTGGCAAACTGACCAAGTTATAATTCATGAAAGGTACCTCAACTTGGCACACCACGTGGTCGGCCCAAACCATAAACCAACCAAACGACCGACTTGGAGCACCCTGACCGGGTTGGCCCCATATAATAAAAGTTGCGTCTCTACACGCCCAACTTATGAATATTCTACGCCAAGTCGCTATCTCTTACCGGTAAGCCGGTATTCACCTTCCAAGGGTGATTTTGGTCAAGCGCCATTTCCTGCGACTTGGTCCCCGAATTGGACCATCATCACCTAATATCTCCGTGGTCTTTCAACTCAGCCTCATGAAACTTTCAGGGTAGATAGGTCTCCCCAAGACCTTTCCAACGATATGCGGTTTGCCTCGCTAGGCCATCTACAGCCGAAGTTATTCATGGTACTTGGTACCTTACCCTGTTTTTTCCATACTTGTTCATACTTGGGTACAAACTTTGAATCGCCCATATCACCACTTTGGAGGCCAGCCAGCGCCTTGGCCCCATACACATTTTTGTTGGTCATACCACGCACTAGTTATAAATGTTCTACGCAAGCTTGCTATCTCTTCTCCAACTTGCGGTTATTTTTGACTCAAGTCCCATTTCCATAGTTTTTGGTACCAATTTGCTCTATGTTTCGCTAATAGCTTCGCCCAAGGACTTTGTGATTTTTTGTTCGCATTTTTCCTAAATAGTCCCACTCAAGACTATTCCAAATCACACCTTAGCTTGTCGCTCAGTGCCATACAGCCAGAGTTTTAATTCATGAAAGGTACATAACCTTGGT
>NW_026689733.1:35000-51543 GCF_943734765.1 Anopheles ziemanni | reverse complement strand
ATGGGAAATGAAGTAGATCAAGATTCATCTCCATGCAGCATCCCATTCATCTCGCAGCATCCTAACATATGAATTTCTATGAATTTATGAAAAATCGACTAAGTCCGAGATGGCTTTAAGTAGGGATGCTGTATTGAGATGAGAGATGTAGGAGATCAAGATTCATCTCCATGCAGCATCCCATTCATCTCGCAGCATCCTAACATATGAATTTCTATGAATTTATGAAAAATCGACTAGGTCCGAGATGCCTTTAAGTAGGGATGCTGTATTGAGATGGGAGATGTAGGAGATCAAGATTCATCTCCATGCAGCATCCCATTTATCTCCCAGCATCCTAACATATGAATTTCTTAGAATTTATGAAAAATCGACTAAGTCCGAGATGCCTTTAAGTAGGGATGCTGTATTAAGATGGGAGATGAAGAAGATCAAGATTCATCTCCATGCAGCATCCCATTCATCTCCCAGCATCCTAACATATGAATTTCTATGAATTTATGAAAAATCGACTAAGTCCGAGATGCCTTTAAGTAGGGATGCTGTATTGAGATGAGAGATGTAGGAGATCAAGATTCATCTCCATGCAGCATCCCATTCATCTCGCAGCATCCTTACATATGAATTTCTATGAATTTATGAAAAACCGACTAAGTCCGAGATGGCTTTAAGTAGGGATGCTGTATTGAGATGAGAGATGAAGGAGATCAAGATTCATCTCCATGCAGCATCCCATTCATCTCGCAGCATCCTAACATATGAATTTCTATGAATTTATGAAAAATCGACTAAGTCCGAGATGCCTTTAAGTAGGGATGCTGTATTAAGATGGGAGATGAAGAAGATCAAGATTCATCTCCATGCAGCATCCCATTCATCTCGCAGCATCCTTACATATTATTTTCTTAGAATTTATTAAAAATCGACTAAGTCCGAGATGGCTTTAAGTAGGGATGCTGTATTGAGATGAGAGATGTAGGAGAACAAGATTCATCTCCATGCAGCATCCCATTCATCTCGCAGCATCCTAACATATGAATTTCTATGAATTTATGAAAAATCGACTAAGTCCGAGATGCCTTTAAGTAGGGATGCTGTATTGAGATGGGAGATGTAGGAGATCAAGATTCATCTCCATGCAGCATCTCATTCATCTCCCAGCATCCTAACATATGTTTTTCTTAGAATTTATGAAAAATCGACTAAGTCCGAGATGCCCTTAAGTAGGGATGCTGTATTAAGATGGGAGATGGAGAAGATCAAGATTCATCTCCATGCAGCATCCCATTCATCTCGAAGCATCCTAACATATGTTTTTCTTAGAATTTATGAAAAATCGACTAAGTCCGAGATGCCTGTAAGTAGGGATGCTGAGGTAAGATGGGAGATGAAGAAGATCAAGATTCATCTCCATACAGCATCCCATTCATCTCGCAGCATCCTAACATATGTTTTTCTTTGAATTTATGAAAAATCGACTAAGTCCGAGATGCCTTTAAGTAGGGATGCTGAGGTAAGATGGGAGATGGAAAAGATCAAGGTTCATCTCCATGCAGCATCCCATTCATCTCGCAGCATCCTAACATATGTTTTTCTTAGAATTTATGAAAAATCGACTAAGTCCGAGATGCCCTTAAGTAGGGATGCTGTATTAAGATGGGAGATGGAGAAGATCAAGATTCATCTCCATGCAGCATCCCATTCATCTCCCAGCATCCTAACATATGAATTTCTATGAATTTATGAAAAATCGACTAAGTCCGAGATGCCTTTAAGTAGGGATGCTGTATTGCGATAAGAGATGCAGAAGATCAAGATTCATCTCCATGCAGCATCCCATTCATCTCCCATCATCCTAACTTATGTTTTTCTTAGAATTTATGAAAAATCGACTAAGTCCGAGATGCCTTTAAGTAGCGATGTTGTATTAAGATGGGAGATGTAGAAGATCAAGATTCATCTCCATGCAGCATCCCATTCATCTCCCATCATCCTAACTTATGTTTTTCTTAGAATTTATGAAAAATCGACTAAGTCCGAGATGCCTTTAAGTAGGGATGCTGTATTAAGATGGGAGATGCAGAAGATCAAGATTCATCTCCATGCAGCATCCCATTCATCTCCCATCATCCTAACTTATGTTTTTCTTAGAATTTATGAAAAATCGACTAAGTCCGAGATGCCTTTAAGTAGGGATGCTGTATTAAGATGGGAGATGAAGAAGATCAAGATTCATCTCCATGCAGCATCCCATTCATCTCGCATCATCCTAACATATGTTTTTCTTAGAATTTATGAAAAATCGACTAAGTCCGAGATGCCTTTAAGTAGGGATGCTGTATTAAGATGGGAGATGAAGAAGATCAAGATTCATCTCCATGCAGCATCCCATTCATCTCGCAGCATCCTTACATATGTTTTTCTTAGAATTTATGAAAAATCGACTAAGTCCGAGATGCCTTTAAGTAGCGATGTTGTATTAAGATGGGAGATGTAGAAGATCAAGATTCATCTCCATGCAGCATCCCATTCATCTCCCATCATCCTAACTTATGTTTTTCTTAGAATTTATGAAAAATCGACTAAGTCCGAGATGCCTTTAAGTAGCGATGTTGTATTAAGATGGGAGATGTAGAAGATCAAGATTCATCTCCATGCAGCATCCCATTCATCTCCCATCATCCTAACTTATGTTTTTCTTAGAATTTATGAAAAATCGACTAAGTCCGAGATGCCTTTAAGTAGGGATGCTGTATTGAGATGGGAGATGTAGGAGATCAAGATTCATCTCCATGCAGCAACCCATTCATCTCCCAGCATCCTAACATATGAATTTCTTAGAATTTATGAAAAATCGACTAAGTCCGAGATGGCTTTAAGTAGGGATGCTGTATTAAGATGGGAGATGTAGGAGATCAAGATGCATCTCCATGCAGCATCCCATTCATCTCGCAGCATCCTAACATATGAATTTCTATGAATTTATGAAAAATCGACTAAGTCCGAGATGCATTTAAGTAGGAATGCTGTATTAAGATGGGAGATGAAGTAGATCAAGATTCATCTCCATGCAGCATCCCATTCATCTCGCAGCATCCTAACATATGAATTCCTATGAATTTATGAAAAATCGACTAAGTCCGAGATGCCTTTAAGTAGGGATGCTGTATTGAGATGAGAGATGTAGGAGATCAAGATTCATCTCCATGCAGCATCCCATTCATCTCGCAGCATCCTAACATATGAATTTCTATGAATTTATGAAAAATCGACTAAGTCCGAGATGCCTTTAAGTAGGGATGCTGTATTGAGATGGGAGATGTAGGAGATCAAGATTCATCTCCATGCAGCATCCCATTTATCTCCCAGCATCCTAACATATGAATTTCTTAGAATTTATGAAAAATCGAATAAGTCCGAGAAGCCTTTAAGTAGGGATGCTGTATTAAGATGGGAGATGTAGGAGATCAAGATTCATCTCCATGCAGCATCCCATTCATCTCGCAGCATCCTAACATATGTTTTTCTTAGAATTTATGAAAAATCGACTAAGTCCGAGATGCCTTTAAGTAGGGATGCTGTATTAAGATGGGAGATGAAGAAGACCAAGATTCATCTCCATGCAGCATCCCATTCATCTCCCAGCATCCTAACATATGAATTTCTTAGAATTTATGAAAAATCGACTAAGTCCGAGATGGCTTTAAGTAGGGATGCTGTATTAAGATGGGAGATGTAGGAGATCAAGATGCATCTCCATGCAGCATCCCATTCATCTCCCAGCATCCTAACATATGAATTTCTTAGAATTTATGAAAAATCGACTAAGTCCGAGATGCCTTTAAGTAGGGATGCTGTATTAAGATGGGAGATGAAGAAGATCAAGATTCATCTCCATGCAGCATCTCATTCATCTCCCAGCATCCTAACATATGAATTTCTATGAATTTATGAAAAATCGACTAAGTCCGAGATGCCTTTAAGTAGGGATGCTGTATTGAGATGGGAGATGTAGGAGATCAAGATTTATCTCCATGCAGCATCCCATTCATCTCCCAGCATCCTAACATATGAATTTCTTAGAATTTATGAAAAATCGACTTAGTCCGAGATGCCTTTAAGTAGGGATGCTGTATTAAGATGGGAGATGAAGAAGATCAAGATTCATCTCCATGCAGCATCCCATTCATCTCCCAGCATCCTAACATATGAATTTCTATGAATTTATGAAAAATCGACTAAGTCCGAGATGCCTTTAAGTAGGGATGCTGTATTGAGATGAGAGATGTAGGAGATCAAGATTCATCTCCATGCAGCATCCCATTCATCTCGCAGCATCCTAACATATGAATTTCTTAGAATTTATGAAAAATCGACTAAGTCCGAGATGCCTTTAAGTAGGGATGCTGTATTAAGATGGGAGATGTAGGAGATCCAGATTCATCTCCATGCAGCATCCCATTCATCTCCCAGCATCCTAACATATGAATTTCTATGAATTTATGAAAAACCGACTAAGTCCGAGATGGCTTTAAGTAGGGATGCTGTATTGAGATGGGAGATGTAGGAGATCAAGATTCATCTCCATGCAGCATCCCATTCATCTCGCAGCATCCTAACATATGAATTACTATGAATTTATGAAAAATCGACTAAGTCCGAGATGGCTTTAAGTAGGGATGCTGTATTGAGATGAGAGATGTAGGAGATCAAGATTCATCTCCATGCAGCATCCCATTCATCTCGCAGCATCCTAACATATGAATTTCTATGAATTTATGAAAAATCGACTAAGTCCGAGATGCCTTTAAGTAGGGATGCTGTATTGAGACGGGAGATGTAGGAGATCAATATTCATCTGCATGCAGCATCCCATTCATCTCGCAGCATCCTAACATATGAATTTCTATGAATTTATGAAAAATCGACTAAGTCCGAGATGCCTTCAAGTAGGGATGCTGTATTGAGATGGGAGATGTAGGAGATCAAGATTCATCTCCATGCAGCATCCCATTCATCTCGCAGCATCCTAACATATGAATTTCTTAGAATTTATGAAAAATCGACTAAGTCCGAGATGCCTTTAAGTAGGGATGCTGTATTAAGATGGGAGATGAAGAAGATCAAGATTCATCTCCATGCAGCATCCCATTCATCTCGCAGCATCCTAACATATGTTTTTCTTAGAATTTATGAAAAATCGACTAAGTCCGAGATGGCTTTAAGTAGGGATGCTGTATTGAGATGAGAGATGTAGGAGATCAAGATTCATCTCCATGCAGCATCCCATTCATCTCGCAGCATCCTAACATATGAATTTCTATGAATTTATGAAAAATCGACTAAGTCCGAGATGCCTTTAAGTAGGGATGCTGTATTAAGATGGGAGATGTAGAAGATCAAGATTCATCTCCATGCAGCATCCCATTCATCTCCCAGCATCCTAACATATGAATTTCTTAGAATTTATGAAAAATCGACTAAGTCCGAGATGCCTTTAAGTAGGGATGGTGTATTGAGATGAGAGATGTAGGAGATCAAGATTCATCTCCATGCAGCATCCCATTCATCTCGCAGCATCCTTACATATGAATTTCTATGAATTTATGAAAATTCGACTAAGTCCGAGATGGCTTTAAGTAGGGATGCTGTATTGAGATGGGAGATGTAGGAGATCAAAATTCATCTCCATGCAGCATCCCATTCATCTCCCAGCATCCTAACATATGAATTTCTTAGAATTTATGAAAAATCGACTAAGTCCGAGATGCCTTTAAGTAGGGATGCTGTATTAAGATGGGAGATGAAGAAGATCAAGATTCATCTCCATGCAGCATCCCATTCATCTCGTAGCATCCTAACATATGAATTTCTATGAATTTATGAAAAATCGACTAAGTCCGAGATGCCTTTAAGTAGGGATGCTGTATTGAGATGAGAGATGTAGGAGATCAAGATTCATCTCCATGCAGCATCCCATTCATCTCGCAGCATCCTTACATATGAATTTCTATGAATTTATGAAAAATCGACTAAGTCCGAGATGGCTTTAAGTAGGGATGCTGTATTGAGATGAGAGATGAAGGAGATCAAGATTCATCTCCATGCAGCATCCCATTCATCTCGCAGCATCCTAACATATGAATTTCTATGAATTTATGAAAAATCGACTAAGTCCGAGATGCCTTTAAGTAGGGATGCTGTATTGAGATGGGAGATGTAGGAGATCAAAATTCATCTCCATGCAGCATCCCATTCATCTCCCAGCATCCTAACATATGAATTTCTTAGAATTTATGAAAAATCGACTAAGTCCGAGATGCCTTTAAGTAGGGATGCTGTATTAAGATGGGAGATGAAGAAGATCAAGATTCATCTCCATGCAGCATCCCATTCATCTCGCAGCATCCTAACATATGAATTTCTATGAATTTATGAAAATTCGACTAAGTCCGAGATGGCTTTAAGTAGGGATGCTGTATTGAGATGGGAGATGTAGGAGATCAAAATTCATCTCCATGCAGCATCCCATTCATCTCCCAGCATCCTAACATATGAATTTCTTAGAATTTATGAAAAATCGACTAAGTCCGAGATGCCTTTAAGTAGGGATGCTGTATTGAGATGAGAGATGTAGGAGATCAAGATTCATCTCCATGCAGCATCCCATTCATCTCGCAGCATCCTAACATATGAATTTCTATGAATTTATGAAAAATCGACTAGGTCCGAGATGCCTTTAAGTAGGGATGCTGTATTGAGATGGGAGATGTAGGAGATCAAGATTCATCTCCATGCAGCATCCCATTCATCTCGCAGCATCCTAACATATGAATTTCTATGAATTTATGAAAAATCGACTAAGTCCGAGATGCCTTTAAGTAGGGATGCTGTATTGAGACGGGAGATGTAGGAGATCAATATTCATCTGCATGCAGCATCCCATTCATCTCGCAGCATCCTAACATATGAATTTCTATGAATTTATGAAAAACCGACTAAGTCCGAGATGGCTTTAAGTAGGGATGCTGTATTAAGATGGGAGATGAAGAAGATCAAGATTCATCTCCATGCAGCATCCCATTCATCTCGCAGCATCCTAACATATGAATTTCTATGAATTTATGAAAAATCGACTAAGTCCGAGATGCCTTTAAGTAGGGATGCTGTATTGAGACGGGAGATGTAGGAGATCAATATTCATCTGCATGCAGCATAACATTCATCTCGCAGCATCCTAACATATGAATTTCTATGAATTTATGAAAAATCGACTAAGTCCGAGATGCCTTCAAGTAGGGATGCTGTATTAAGATGGGAGATGAAGAAGATCAAGATTCATCTCCATGCAGCATCCCATTCATCTCGCAGCATCCTTACATATGAATTTCTATGAATTTATGAAAAATCGACTAAGTCCGAGATGGCTTTAAGTAGGGATGCTGTATTGAGATGAGAGATGAAGGAGATCAAGATTCATCTCCATGCAGCATCCCATTCATCTCGCAGCATCCTAACATATGAATTTCTATGAATTTATGAAAAATCGACTAAGTCCGAGATGCCTTTAAGTAGGGATGCTGTATTAAGATGGGAGATGAAGAAGATCAAGATTCATCTCCATGCAGCATCCCATTCATCTCGCAGCATCCTAACATATGAATTTCTATGAATTTATGAAAATTCGACTAAGTCCGAGATGGCTTTAAGTAGGGATGCTGTATTGAGATGGGAGATGTAGGAGATCAAAATTCATCTCCATGCAGCATCCCATTCATCTCGCAGCATCCTAACATATGAATTTCTATGAATTTATGAAAATTCGACTAAGTCCGAGATGGCTTTAAGTAGGGATGCTGTATTGAGATGAGAGATGTAGGAGATCAAGATTCATCTCCATGCAGCATCCCATTCATCTCGCAGCATCCTAACATATGAATTTCTATGAATTTATGAAAAATCGACTAGGTCCGAGATGCCTTTAAGTAGGGATGCTGTATTGAGATGGGAGATGTAGGAGATCAAGATTCATCTCCATGCAGCATCCCATTCATCTCGCAGCATCCTAACATATGAATTTCTATGAATTTATGAAAAATCGACTAAGTCCGAGATGCCTTTAAGTAGGGATGCTGTATTGAGACGGGAGATGTAGGAGATCAATATTCATCTGCATGCAGCATCCCATTCATCTCGCAGCATCCTAACATATGAATTTCTTAGAATTTATGAAAAATCGACTAAGTCCGAGATGCCTTTAAGTAGGGATGCTGTATTAAGATGGGAGATGAAGAAGATCAAGATTCATCTCCATGCAGCATCCCATTCATCTCGCAGCATCCTAACATATGAATTTCTATGAATTTATGAAAATTCGACTAAGTCCGAGATGGCTTTAAGTAGGGATGCTGTATTGAGATGGGAGATGTAGGAGATCAAAATTCATCTCCATGCAGCATCCCATTCATCTCGTAGCATCCTAACATATGAATTTCTATGAATTTATGAAAAATCGACTAAGTCCGAGATGCCTTTAAGTAGGGATGCTGTATTGAGATGAGAGATGTAGGAGATCAAGATTCATCTCCATGCAGCATCCCATTCATCTCGCAGCATCCTTACATATGAATTTCTATGAATTTATGAAAAATCGACTAAGTCCGAGATGGCTTTAAGTAGGGATGCTGTATTGAGATGAGAGATGAAGGAGATCAAGATTCATCTCCATGCAGCATCCCATTCATCTCGCAGCATCCTAACATATGAATTTCTATGAATTTATGAAAAATCGACTAAGTCCGAGATGCCTTTAAGTAGGGATGCTGTATTGAGACGGGAGATGTAGGAGATCAATATTCATCTGCATGCAGCATCCCATTCATCTCGCAGCATCCTAACATATGAATTTCTATGAATTTATGAAAAACCGACTAAGTCCGAGATGGCTTTAAGTAGGGATGCTGTATTAAGATGGGAGATGAAGAAGATCAAGATTCATCTCCATGCAGCATCCCATTCATCTCGCAGCATCCTAACATATGAATTTCTATGAATTTATGAAAAATCGACTAAGTCCGAGATGCCTTTAAGTAGGGATGCTGTATTGAGACGGGAGATGTAGGAGATCAATATTCATCTGCATGCAGCATAACATTCATCTCGCAGCATCCTAACATATGAATTTCTATGAATTTATGAAAAATCGACTAAGTCCGAGATGCCTTCAAGTAGGGATGCTGTATTAAGATGGGAGATGAAGAAGATCAAGATTCATCTCCATGCAGCATCCCATTCATCTCCCAGCATCCTAACATATGAATTTCTATGAATTTATGAAAAATCGACTAAGTCCGAGATGCCTTTAAGTAGGGATGCTGTATTGAGATGAGAGATGTAGGAGATCAAGATTCATCTCCATGCAGCATCCCATTCATCTCGCAGCATCCTAACATATGAATTTCTATTAATTTATGAAAAATCGACTAAGTCCGAGATGCCTTTAAGTAGGGATGCTGTATTGAGACGGGAGATGTAGGAGATCAATATTCATCTGCATGCAGCATCCCATTCATCTCGCAGCATCCTAACATATGAATTTCTATGAGTTTATGAAAAATCGACTAAGTCCGAGATGCCTTCAAGTAGGGATGCTGTATTGAGATGGGAGATGTAGGAGATCAAGATTCATCTCCATGCAGCATCCCATTCATCTCGCAGCATCCTAACATATGTTTTTCTTAGAATTTATGAAAAATCGACTAAGTCCGAGATGCATTTAAGTAGGGATGCTGTATTAAGATGGGAGATGAAGAAGATCAAGATTCATCTCCATGCAGCATCCCATTCATCTCGCAGCATCCTAACATATGTTTTTCTTAGAATTTATGAAAAATCGACTAAGTCCGAGATGCATTTAAGTAGGGATGCTGTATTAAGATGGGAAATGAAGTAGATCAAGATTCATCTCCATGCAGCATCCCATTCATCTCGCAGCATCCTAACATATGAATTTCTATGAATTTATGAAAAATCGACTAAGTCCGAGATGGCTTTAAGTAGGGATGCTGTATTGAGATGAGAGATGTAGGAGATCAAGATTCATCTCCATGCAGCATCCCATTCATCTCGCAGCATCCTAACATATGAATTTCTATGAATTTATGAAAAATCGACTAGGTCCGAGATGCCTTTAAGTAGGGATGCTGTATTGAGATGGGAGATGTAGGAGATCAAGATCCATCTCCATGCAGCATCCCATTTATCTCCCAGCATCCTAACATATGAATTTCTTAGAATTTATGAAAAATCGACTAAGTCCGAGATGCCTTTAAGTAGGGATGCTGTATTAAGATGGGAGATGAAGAAGATCAAGATTCATCTCCATGCAGCATCCCATTCATCTCCCAGCATCCTAACATATGAATTTCTATGAATTTATGAAAAATCGACTAAGTCCGAGATGCCTTTAAGTAGGGATGCTGTATTGAGATGAGAGATGTAGGAGATCAAGATTCATCTCCATGCAGCATCCCATTCATCTCGCAGCATCCTTACATATGAATTTCTATGAATTTATGAAAAATCGACTAAGTCCGAGATGGCTTTAAGTAGGGATGCTGTATTGAGATGAGAGATGAAGGAGATCAAGATTCATCTCCATGCAGCATCCCATTCATCTCGCAGCATCCTAACATATGAATTTCTATGAATTTATGAAAAATCGACTAAGTCCGAGATGCCTTTAAGTAGGGATGCTGTATTGAGATGGGAGATGTAGGAGATCAAAATTCATCTCCATGCAGCATCCCATTCATCTCGCAGCATCCTAACATATGAATTTCTATGAATTTATGAAAATTCGACTAAGTCCGAGATGGCTTTAAGTAGGGATGCTGTATTGAGATGGGAGATGTAGGAGATCAAAATTCATCTCCATGCAGCATCCCATTCATCTCCCAGCATCCTAACATATGAATTTCTTAGAATTTATGAAAAATCGACTAAGTCCGAGATGCCTTTAAGTAGGGATGCTGTATTAAGATGGGAGATGAAGAAGATCAAGATTCATCTCCATGCAGCATCCCATTCATCTCGCAGCATCCTAACATATGAATTTCTATGAATTTATGAAAAATTGACTAAGTCCGAGATGCCTTTAAGTAGGGATGCTGTATTGAGACGGGAGATGTAGGAGATCAATATTCATCTGCATGCAGCATCCCATTCATCTCGCAGCATCCTAACATATGAATTTCTATGAATTTATGAAAAATCGACTAAGTCCGAGATGCCTTCAAGTAGGGATGCTGTATTAAGATGGGAGATGAAGAAGATCAAGATTCATCTCCATGCAGCATCCCATTCATCTCGCAGCATCCTAACATATGTTTTTCTTAGAATTTATGAAAAATCGACTAAGTCCGAGATGCATTTAAGTAGGGATGCTGTATTGAGACGGGAGATGTAGGAGATCAATATTCATCTCCATGCAGCATCCCATTCATCTCGCAGCATCCTAACATATGAATTTCTATGAATTTATGAAAAATCGACTAAGTCCGAGATGGCTTTAAGTAGGGATGCTGTATTGAGATGAGAGATGTAGGAGATCAAGATTCATCTCCATGCAGCATCCCATTCATCTCGCAGCATCCTAACATATGAATTTCTATGAATTTATGAAAAATCGACTAGGTCCGAGATGCCTTTAAGTAGGGATGCTGTATTGAGATGGGAGATGTAGGAGATCAAGATTCATCTCCATGCAGCATCCCATTTATCTCCCAGCATCCTAACATATGAATTTCTTAGAATTTATGAAAAATCGACTAAGTCCGAGATGCCTTTAAGTAGGGATGCTGTATTGAGACGGGAGATGTAGGAGATCAATATTCATCTGCATGCAGCATCCCATTCATCTCGCAGCATCCTAACATATGAATTTCTATGAATTTATGAAAAATCGACTAAGTCCGAGATGCCTTCAAGTAGGGATGTCTATCTCTTCTCCAACTTGCCGTTATTCTTGGTCCAATTCCCATTTCATTCGTTTTTGGACCCATTTTGCTATATGTTTCACTAATAGCTTCGGCCATGGACAAGCTGATTTTCTATTTGTATTTTTGCTTGATAGTCCCACTCAAGACCATTCCAAATCACATCGCAACTTGTCGCTCGGTGGCAAACTGACCGAGTTATAATTCATGAAAGGTACCTCTTCTTGGTACACCACATGGTCGGCCCAAACCATAAACCGACCAAACGACCGACTTGGAGCACCCTGACGGGGTTGCCTCCATATAATGAAAGTTGCGTCTTTACACGCCCAACTTATGAATATTCTACGCCAAGTCGCTATCTCTTACCGGTAAGCCGGTATTCACCTTCCAAGCGTGATTTTGGTCAAGTGCCATTTCCTGCGACTTGGTCCCCGAATTGGACCATCATCACCTAATATCTCCGTGGTCTTTCAACTCAGCCTCATGAAACTTTCAGGGTAGATAGGTCTCCCCAATACCTTTCCAACGATATGCGGTTTGCCTCGCTAGGCCATCTACAGCCGAAGTTATTCATGGTACTTGGTACCTTACCCTGTTTTTTCCATACTTGTTCATACTTGGGTACAAACTTTGAATCGCCCATATCACCACTTTGGAGGCCAGCCAGCGCCTTGGCCCCATACACATTTTTGTTGGTCATACCACGCACTAGTTATAAATGTTCTACGCAAGCTTGCTATCTCTTCTCCAACTTGCGGTTATTTTTGACTCAAGTCCCATTTCCATAGTTTTTGGTACCAATTTGCTCTATGTTTCGCTAATAGCTTCGCCCAAGGACTTTGTGATTTTTTGTTCGCATTTTTCCTAAATAGTCCCACTCAAGACTATTCCAAATCACACCTTAGCTTGTCGCTCAGTGCCATACAGCCAGAGTTTTAATTCATGAAAGGTACATAACCTTGGTACACCACGTGGTCGGTCCAAACCATCAACCAACCATATGACCGACTTCGAGTCGAGCTAGCGGCTAGGCTCAATATAATGAAATGCGTGTCTTGATGCGGGCTACTGACGATCTGAACAATGTAGCTCGCTAGCTCGTCTCTAAACTTGTGTTTTGGTCGAATATTGGGTGTTCATGTACCACTTCGGGTAACATGGACTTTGGTGCAACTTTACCACTTGTGCACTTAATAACTTCCCGGTCATTCAAGTCTTTGCCTTCATACTTTCAGGGTAGTTAGGTCTCGTCGAGACCTTTCCATACATATGCCAAACTCATCGATCGGACATCTATAGCCCGAGTTATTCGCGGTACACCGTACCTTACCCTGTTTTTTCCTCAATTGGGTACAAACCTTGGAACACCCATATCGCCCCTTTAGAGACTAGCTGGCACGTTGGCCTCATATAATGATAAGTGCACCTCAACTAGGGCTACTGACGGTCAGAACATTTCAACTTGCTAGCTCGGGCCCACACTTGTGTTTTTCTCGAATATATGGTTCAAGTGTGCCACTTTGGGCACTTTTGGACATTTTGTCCCCACACAACTTTCTTGCCTTGGTAGATAGGGTCTTGTGATCTTGGGCAAAAAGATGCACCAAGATAAAGTCTAACTTTCGTTCTTGTAGTGCAAAGCGCTATCTCAAACACCCGAGGAGATAGAAAGTGATTATGTTCGGTATATCGGTCTTCCATGGCCTACTATGGTAAACCCCTGCAGGTATGCAACCGAAGGTGCTTGGTACATGTATTTGGTGCAATATCGGTGCAAAGTAGGTGTTTCCTTGATCGGGCTATAACTTTCTTGGTTGATGTTGGATTGCTTTGCGGTCTTCGGGGGATAGTTAGGGAACATGTTGGCCAACATTTCCTTATTCCTCAGCCTGGCCGTACCTCTTACCGTCTAGGCGGTATACATGCTCTAAGTTGGAACTTGTGTTCCTTTGGGTAACTTCTCTGACTTTGACGCTTAATAACTTTCGTTCATATGCAGTCTAAGCTCTGCAACTCTCAGGAAAGCTAGTACTACTCATTTCCTTTCCATATCAGTCTTTGGCTTGTCGATCCGATGTCTACAGCCTGACTTATTCACGTTCCCTGTGAAGGTAGGTTTTTGCCCATTTTCCAGTTCATGTGGTAACATTCCCGGACTTTGCCGGCTTTCTCTTCATGTGGTAACTTGCTTGCTCATGTGGTAACTTGATAGTGTATTTCCGACAGACCCAATCTCGGACTTAGCCGATTTTTCATATCGTATAATATGGATCCATCACTAGGCCATCTTGCTTGCTTGTGTGGTAACTTGAAAGTGTATTTCTGACAGACCCAATCTGGGACTTAGCCGATTTTTCTCTTCATATTATATGGATCCTGGACTTAGCCGATTTTTCTCTTCATATCATATGGATCCATCACTAGGCCATCTTGCTTGCTTGTGTGGTAACTTGGAAGTGTATTTCTGACAGACCCAATCTGGGACTTAGCCGATTTTTCTCTTCATATTATATGGATCCTGGACTTAGCCGATTTTTCTCTTCATATCATATGGATCCATCACTAGGCCATCTTGCTTGCTTGTGTGGTAACTTGGAAGTGTATTTCTGACAGACCCAATCTGGGACTTAGCCGATTTTTCTCTTCATATTATATGGATCCTGGACTTAGCCGATTTTTCTCTTCATATCATATGGATCCATCACTAGGCCATCTTGCTTGCTTGTGTGGTAACTTGGAAGTGTATTTCTGACAGACCCAATCTGGGACTTAGCCGATTTTTCTCTTCATATTATATGGATCCTGGACTTAGCCGATTTTTCTCTTCATATCATATGGATCCATCATTAGGCCATCTTGCTTGCTTGTGTGGTAACTTGATAGTGTATTTCCGACAGACCCAATCTCGGACTTAGCCGATTTTTCTCTTCATATTATATGGTTCCATCACTAGGCCATCTTGCTTGCTTGTGTGGTATCTTGAAAGTGTATTTCTGACAGACCCAATCTCGGACTTAGCCGATTTTTCTCTTCATATAATATGGATCCTGGACTTAGCCTGTTATTAGGTTATTATATATGGATCCTGGACTTAGCCGATTATTAGGTTATTATATATGGATCCTGGACTTAGCCGATTTTTCTCTTCATATAATATGGATCCGGGACTTAGCCGATTATTAGGTTATTATATATGGATCCTGGACTTAGCCGATATTTCTCTTCATATAATATGGATCCGGGACTTAGCCAATTTTTCTCTTCATATAATATGGATCCGGGACTTAGCCGATTTTTCTCTTCATATAATATGGATCCGGGACTTAGCCAATTTTTCTCTTCATGTGGTAACGTATGCCAATCGCTCACAAGTCATGGGATAAGGGTACTTGTGTTCTTCCATCTTCTAAGTCCCGCACGGGGACATCGTGATCGCCCCAAGTCCGGAATAGCGCCAAGTCAAGCCCCACGGTGGCCGTGCAGGACCTGTTAGCGGCGGCCCCACTGACAGCACTAATCCGGACTTAGAAATTATATCTTTCTAATCGAACACCACACACGCAACACCACCATACCACCATCTCCTTGCAAGTACCTAAGTACCCGCAACTCCATGGTGAAGGCAATGTCACTCCATCACCAACCTCTTTGCATTGCAAGCACTTGCGTACCTACAACACTCCGAAGAAGGCAACGGCGCGCGATGCTCGACTCCACACACCTCACCACACCACACCACCGATGGCCAGCCAGCCAGCCAGCCCAGCTAAGGGCTAACCCACCAACCAACCACCAATGGCCTAGGCCAGCCGGATCCCACCTTCAAGTCCAAGCACAGCCAAGTGCAAGTACCGCCAAGTGTTCACCAACCAACCATCACACCAGGTCAGCCGGCCAGTACCCACCTTCAAGTGCCATTACCCTCGGGTGCAAGCCCAATCAAGTGTTAACCAACCAACCCGGCCAAGGCAGCCAACAGGCCGGCACCCTACAGCACCGACCCGCCATCACCACCTCAACCGTTGACCATGCAAGTGGCCTCGGACAACAGGTGACACCCGAAGTACATCCGAAGAACGTATATCAAGTGTTTGCTCACCAAGTCCTCAACCAACCCCAAGTACCCGGAGGTACCCAGAGTGTTGGATCCGCCAACCCGTCCCGGCACTCCAAGTCCTTGCGAACCCAAAGTGTTTGCCCGGTAGGGCCATTGTATCACAACGCTTGCGACCATGCAAGTGGCCTCGAACAAGGTGACAGGGGTATCTTCACCAAGTTCTCAACCAACCCCAAGTACCCGGAGGTATCCAGAGTGTTGGGTCCGCCAACCACTACCAGCACTCCAAGTCCTCGCGAACATAAAGTGTTTGCCCGGTAGGGCCATTAGACCACAACGCTTGCTAACCATGCAAGTGGTCTCGGACAACAGGTGACACCCGAAGTACATCCGGAGAGTGTACAACAAGTGTTTGTTCACCAAGTCCTCAACCAACCCCAAGTACCCGGAGGTACCCAGAGTGTTGGGTCCGCCAACCACTACCAGC
>NW_026689733.1:5000-27500 GCF_943734765.1 Anopheles ziemanni | reverse complement strand
TCCTCGATCATAACCTTCGTTCTTGGTTCATGTATGCTCTCTTCCACATAGGGCAAGCTAGAATTAACTATCTTACCCAGGACCGCCGAAGCAGCGTGGACCAGGGGAGAACTATACTTTGTCTTGTATGCCCTCTTCCACATAGGGCAAGCTAGAACTAACTATCTTACCCAGGACCGCCGAAGCAGCGTGGACCAGTGGAGGACTATACTTTGTTCATAACACCACAGTATTGAGTAATGTGCCCTCTTCCACATAGGGCAAGCTAGAATGAACTATCTTACCCAGGACCGCCGGAGCAGTGTGGACCAGTGGAGGACTACACAATCATGAGGTTTGATATCGACTTGTGTGTTTCAATAGGGTACCGATGGTATGTTTTGAACCGATTTGATTTAGCCATTCTGAAGTCATCACTTGGTTGAAGCGCTGAACTAGGGAGGCATCGTTTACATATATATTGGTTTTCGCATGCTCTACTAGGTTAATGTCATAGGGTTGGCTATCGAGCATGCCCAAGTGATGACTTGATTGTGTGCTTGCTTGAATTCTTCACATTTCATACCATCGGTTAGTTGTCGAATCATTCCTCGATCATAACCTTCGTTCTTGGTTCATGTATGCTCTCTTCCACATAGGGCAAGCTAGAATTAACTATCTTACCCAGGACCGCCGAAGCAGCGTGGACCAGGGGAGAACTATACTTTGTCTTGTATGCCCTCTTCCACATAGGGCAAGCTAGAACTAACTATCTTACCCAGGACCGCCGAAGCAGCGTGGACCAGTGGAGGACTATACTTTGTTCATTACACCACAGTATTAAGTATTGTGTCCTCTTCCACATAGGGCAAGCTAGAACTAACTATCTTACCCAGGACCGCCGAAGCAGTGTGGACCAGGGGAGGACTATACTTTATACTTCACACACTAGCCATACTGAAGTCATCACTTGGTGGGGGTGAACTACGGCGGTATCTATCGTTTTGGTTCGGTCTATATAGGGTCGCTTGCATGCTCATTCGAATATAATGTAATTGTGTATGGCAATATGAGCATGCCCAAGTGATGACTTTGTTTCAAGCTCAACAGGTAGGGTATTGAGTCCTCTTCCACATAGGGCAAGCTAGAATGAACTATCTTACCCAGGACCGCCGGAGCAGCGTGGACCAGTGGAGGACTCTATACTTTATACTTCACACCACAGTATTGAGTACTTCTTGCATAAAGCCCCTAATGAGAACCACGAGGGCTCTCTCAATGTAGAACCACAAGGGCTCTAGTACCGATTCTCTCGGTACGGCTTGGTCCGTGTTCCTTTATGCATGTACTCGCAGAAAGTCTCAACCCGGAAGTCTTGACTTTGATTGTCATAGTTGGACTACGACGGGGCATCCGACCATTGCTGATCGAACACCCCTGATTCACCATCTTTCGGGTAGGCGGTACGCGTACCTCCGGACGCGGAAGTCTCAACCCGGAGGTCTTGACTTTGATTGTCATAGTTGGACTACGACGGGGTATCCGACTCATCGAATACCCCAGAAGCACACCATCTTTCGGGTAGGCGGTACGCGTACCTCCGGACGCGGAAAGTCTCAACCCGGAGGTCTTGACTTTGGTTGTCATAGTTGGACTATGACGGGGCATCCGACCATTGCTGATCGAACACCCCTGTTACACCATCTTTCGGATAGGCGGTGCGCGACACCACCGACGCGGAAAGTCTCAACCCGGAGGTCTTGACTTTGTATTGTTGGATAGTCCTCTTCCACTATAGGGCAAGCTGGAAATATTCCATTTTACCCAGGACTGCCGAGGCAGCGTGGACCAGGGGAGAACTTCACGGAATCTTCAGGCATCCATGATTGCCATAGTGCGTAAGCCGCCGCTGTGCGCGTCAACTCGTTCCCCGTGAGGAGGAGTCTAGCCGCCGCTAAAAGACGAAGCATTAAGTGTCCTCATTCCACTATAGGGCAAGCTAGAATTAACTATCTTACCCAGGACCGCCGAAGCAGCGTGGACCAGGCGAGGACTATACTTTATACTTCACACCACAGTATTGAGTACGACTTGCATAAAGCCCCTAATGAGAACCACGAGGGCTCTCTCAATGTAGAACCACGAGGGCTCTAGTACCGATTCTCTCGGTACGGCTTGGTCCGTGTTCCTTTATGCTTGTACTCGCGGAAAGTCTCAACCCGGAGGTCTTGACTTTGATTGTCATAGTTGGACTACGACGGGGCATCCGACCATTGCTGACCGAACACCCCTGATTCATCATCTTTCGGATAGGAGGTGCGCCCACCTCCGACGCGGAAGTCTCAACCCGGAGGTTCGGACTTAGAGTTTTTCCCATTTAAAAGTTTTTCTCTTAGCCATACTGAAGTCATCACTTGGTGAACGATTGAACTAGGGCGGGTTAATCGTTTATAGGTATCATGTGGTTTGCATGCTCTCTTAGGTTAAGGTCATGTGGTTGGCTATCGAGCATGCCCAAGTGATGACTTTGTTTCACGCTTGCTTGATTTCTTCATGATTCCCTGTTATATAGTGTAATCATTCGAGAACAGGGAATCTTTGGTTTTGCTCAACAGGTATTGGATGTCAACTTGGTATCTAGATCGCATTAAGTCTCAACCCTTAGGTTCGGACTTGTATAGTGACATCTTGTTACGGTCTTGAGTCTCAACCCGCAGGTTCGGACTACTTAGTGTTTGATCGAATATAATATGGCAACTTGTGCCTAAGTCTCAACCCGCAGGTTCGGACTTCTGTTTATTTGGCCAATGTATGTATAAGGCAACTTGTGCCTAAGTCTCAACCCGCAGGTTCGGACTTGTGTATTTGTTCGAAGTCATGTATAAGGCAACGTGTGCCTAAGTCTCAACCCGCAGGTTCGGACTTGTTAGTGTTTCGTCAACTTTCATATGGCAACTTGTGCCTAAGTCTCAACCCGCAGGTTCGGACTTGTGTATTTGTTCGAAGTCATGTATAAGGCAACTTGTGCCTAAGTCTCAACCCGCAGGTTCGGACTTGTGTATTTGTTCGAAGTCATGTATAAGGCAACGTGTGCCTAAGTCTCAACCCGCAGGTTCGGACTTGTTAGTGTTTCGTCAACTTTCATATGGCAACTTGTGCCTGAGTCTCAACCCGCAGGTTCGGACTTCTATAGTGTTTCGTCAATTATCATATGGCAACTTGTGCCGAAGTCTCAACCCGCAGGTTCGGACTTCTGGAAGGATCACTTGGCCACTAATGATCCTTCCGCAGGTTCACCTACGGAAACCTTGTTACGACTTTTACTTCCTCTAAATCATCAAGTTCGGTCAACTTCGATAAAGCAGACGCGGTTCACGAGGATCCAGCGAACGATCATCTCCAAAGACCTCACTAAATAATCCATCGGTAGTAGCGACGGGCGGTGTGTACAAAGGGCAGGGACGTATTCAACGCTGGCTGATGACCAGCACTTACTAGAAGTTCCGAGTTCATATGGACCATTGCAATCCATAATCCCTACTAAGTGAGTATTTGAGTGATTTCCCGTTCCTCTCGGAATAGGAGACACGCTGCTACCCACATTGTAGCACGCGTGTAGCCCAGAACATCTAAGGGCATCACGGACCTGTTATCGCTCGATCTCATTTTGCTAAACACAAATTGTCCTGCTAAGCAGCGTACCGTAAGTGCACTTGCGCACACGAACAGCGAAGGTGTCAGGTCATACTCCACCGAAAGGTCCTAACCCGTTCCAATCGGCATCGACGCATTAACGCTGACTGCGTTCTAGTTAGCATATGTGAGTCACGTTCGTTATCGGAATTAACCAGACAAATCAATCCACGAACTAAGAACGGCCATGCACCACTACCCTTAAATTTGAGAAAGAGCTATTAATCTGTCTCACCTCCATAAGTTCGGACCTGGTAAGTTTTCCCGTGTTGAGTCAAATTGAACCGCAAGCTCCATTTCATTGTGGTGCCCTTCCGTCAATTCCTTTAAGTTTCAACTTTGCAACCATACTTCCCCCGGAACCTGACTTTGGTTTCCCGGAAGCTACTGAGAGCACCTGGTTGTAGCGTCTCCCAATTGCTAGTTGGCATCGTTTACGGTTAGAACTAGGGCGGTATCTAATCGCCTTCGATCCTCTAACTTTCGTTCTTGATTAAAGAAAGCATCCTTGACAAATGCCTTCGCTTTAGTTAGTCTTACGACGGTCTACGAATTTCACCTCTCGCGCCGTAATACTAGTGTCCCCAACTACTTCTGTTAATCATTACCTCCGGTCTGAGTACAAACCAATGAAAGATTAGACCAAGGTCGTATTCCATTATTCCATGCAAGATTATTCTAGGGCGTTTGGGCACCCTGCTTTAAGCACTCTAATTTGTTCAAGGTAAACGTGAGCGGTCGAGCTCTATGTTACTCTTGCACCCGTTGAAGGGCACACCATGACACAGACTTGGTGCCCTACCACACCATTGAGTCGCAACCAGATTCCGACTTGGCCCACCGACCACGGGTTGACCGGGTCGGCGGAGCCGGACTGTGTTGGACAAGTATCAACTTCGAACGTTTTAACCGCAACAATTTTAATATACGCTAGTGGAGCTGGAATTACCGCGGCTGCTGGCACCAGACTTGCCCTCCACTTGATCCTCGTAGAAGGATTTATGCTCTACTCATTCCAATTATGAAACATCATTAAAGAGTTTCATATTGTTATTTCTCGTCACTACCTCCCCGTCCCGGGATTGGGTAATTTACGCGCCTGCTGCCTTCCTTGGATGTGGTAGCCATTTCTCAGGCTCCCTCTCCGGAATCGAACCCTGATTCCCCGTTACCCGTTGCAACCATGGTAGTCCTCTATACTACCATCCATAGTTGATAGGGCAGATATTTGCGAGATCTGTCGTCGGTGCGAGACCATACGATCAGCATCATTATCCAGACTTCAACTCAATGACACGGAGAACCCGCGATTGGTTTGACTAATAAGTGCACCAGTTCCCGCGAGGGTCCTGGCATGTTGCATGTATTAGCTCTAGATTTTCCACAGTTATCCAAGTAACTAGGTTGATGATCTCGTAAATTATAGCTGTTATACTGAGCCTTATGCGGTTTCACATTAAATCTGTTTGTACTTAGACATGCATGGCTTAACCTTTGAGACGAGCGTATATTACTGGTAGGATCAACCAGAATTCCGACTTTGCGTTCGAATGTTCATTGTCCCATTGCACCCGGAGGAGCAAACACCACGTTCTATATGTTGTCAAGTCCGGTAGCACACGGGAGGCGAGCCCCCGTGCGAACCTCATTGCCCTCGTATCACACACACCCGATGCACCGGACAGGCACTTGAGCGGCATTCGACTCCGCTAAGCGCACGTGCGCCCGATTGTGCATGCGCTGACGGGGCCTTCATACCCCTACCACAGCGACCTTATGCCAAACTTCCATGAATACTTAGGTGAGCTGACAAGGGCCTTCATTTCCCTACCATCAACTAAAGGACACGCTAGGCGCGTCCGATCATTGCAACTGCGGGGCTTTCATACCCCAATCACCACAGTACGCAATTCACCAGAGTTTAATCACAACCCCCCCGGACATGGCACACTATTAACTTGCAACAAAACTTAGTGTGTGCCGGGCACATCGGTTCCACAAAATCATTCCCGATGTACCCCAATTGGGGTTGTGAACGCATCCATGGTCCTCTGACACACCCAACCAAGCGTGGATACTACATACCTCAAACACCCAGTACACTAACAGACAAATCAATATATGGTTGCTTTCCCCCAGACATTTGCCAATCACTTGGCACCCGGACGGGAACTCGCTCCTGATTGCGCCATTGCCACCCATTTGCCAAGAGCGAGTTCTGTATGTAGATTTCATTTGGAAAGACAACCGTGTACTGGATATTCTATCCGACGATTACAGATGACGAGTACGAGACTCGACTACACTCACGGATAATACATTTTGGGTCGAGATTGCTTTCGGGGTTTTCGATTGGTCTTGCGCTTGTAAACGTATAACTTTGACTTGTGGTAACCTCGGTATGTTAGTCGATCACGTGGTTGTGAACTGGGTAAGGGTGGGCAATCTGTTCACTTGCACTCTGGGTAGGAATATGGTGAGCGCTATAGGTTAAAGATCATGGTATGGTTCCATCGTGATGACTTTCGCTAGATAGTAGTATGTTTGGATAGTTATAACGTTTTTGGCCATTTGTTCATAGTGTTCGGTCCATTGAGGAATTCGATTGGTCTTTGCTTCACACACGTGGTCGATCACTTGGATGTGAACTAGGGTGAGATTAAGGTGTTCACTAGTGCTCTTCGGTTTTGGATCAGTAATGAGCACTTGATTGGTTTCGCATAATATGTATCCATAGTGATGACTCTTTCCAGCTTAAGATTTCGTTACCAGTTTCGAATCCTCCCCACGTTCGCTTTTACTTGGTTAGGTTTTCGAGTGTAGATTTGAAAGCAATCTCATGTATGTATCCCATCTGATATAAGCCACTGACAGTTCATGTCACCTCGTTCAACTCTCGCTGGGTCACAGAAGTATGTTACTGCGCCCATTATCCCTACTCGGATAGGTTCGGTTCGTTCGTTTTATACTACGGTGAGTAAACTCAATTTGTGCATCGCATAGCCATGGAAAGCAAGCTTTCGCGGGCCTCTTCGACTGTTTTGATACGAGCTGTGCCCGTGATGCTTGTCATCCCAGGATACTAGACCCCTTTGGACGACCGCATGACCATCAGAAAGTAAATTCCACGTTCGATTTGGGGTGTGAACCCCGAACATAAAGTCTTTGTGTAGAACCACGAGGGCTCTATAGTACCGATTCTCTCGGTACGCTTGGTCCGTGTTCCTTTATGTTCGTACTCTTGTGAATAAGATTCACGTTCGTTTTGGGATATTTGCTACTGTCACCGTTTGAGTACTATGGGGCTTGAACCCCTAACATAAAGTCTTTGTGTAGAACCACGAGGGTTCTATAGTACCGATTCTCTCGGTACGCTTGGTCCGTGTTCCTTTATGTTCGTACTCTTGTGTGTATAATATTCATGTTCGGTTTGGGATATTTGCTACTTTCACCAGGGTCCCGTTCTTCATACAAGTCTGCCTTGCTAATGTGGTAACTTTATAGTGTAGTTCAGACATCCCAATTTTGGGACTTAGCCGATTTTTCATGTATTTCCATATGACCCATAGGGTCCCTTTCTTCATACAAGCTTGCCTAGGGCGATCGGTCAAAACTTGTCTTACTATTCGATTGGTCTTCGCACTTTCACCCTAGGCAGTTTGCCTAGGTCTGTCTTCTTGAGGAGGCCAAAACCCGAAATAAGGAGGTTCAGCCGACCCAGAAACCTCCCCTGTCTGAACTACACTAACCCGATTTTTCAGGGTCCTCAGCGCCATACAACTTTGCCTAGGTCACTTGTACTCTTGACTTAGGCCATCTGACTTGGTCCGTGTTTCTTCCTAGGGTTCACCTAGGTACTTTGCCTTGCTTGCTGTGGTAACTTTTTAGTGTAGTTCAGACATCCCAATTTTGGGACTTAGCCGATTTTTCATGTATTTCCATATGACCCATAGGGTCCCTTTCTTCATACAAGCTTGCCTAGGGCGATCGGTCAAAACTTGTCTTACTATTCGATTGGTCTTCGCACTTTCACCCTAGGCAGTTTGCCTAGGTGTAGCTTCTTGAGGAGGTCAAAACCCAAAATAAGGAGGTTCAGCCGACCCAAAAACCTCCCCTGTCTAAACTACACTAACCAGATTTTTCAGGGTCCTCACCGTCATACAACTTTGCCTAGGTCACTTGTTCTCTTGACTTAGGCCATCTGACTTGGTCCGTGTTTCTTGCTAGGGTTCACCTAGGTACTTTGCCTTGCTTGATGTGGTAACTTTTTAGTGTAGTTCAGACATCCCAATTTTGGGACTTAGCCGATTTTTCATGTATTTCCATATGACCCATAGGGTCCCTTTCTTCATACAAGCTTGCCTAGGGCGATCGGTCAAAACTTGTCTTACTATTCGATTGGTCTTCGCACTTTCACCCTAGGCAGTTTGCCTAGGTGTAGCTTCTTGAGGAGGTCAAAACCCAAAATAAGGAGGTTCAGCCGACCCAAAAACCTCCCCTGTCTAAACTACACTAACCAGATTTTTCAGGGTCCTCACCGTCATACAACTTTGCCTAGGTCACTTGCACTCTTGACTTAGGCCATCTGACTTGGTCCGTGTTTCTTGCTAGGGTTCACCTAGGTAGTTTGCCTTGCTTGATGTGGTAACTTTTTAGTGTAGTTCTGACATCCCAATTTTGGGACTTAGCCGATTTTTCGTAAAATACCATATGACCCATATGGGTCCTTTCCTTCATATAAGTTTGCCTTGCTTGGTATGGTAACATTTGAGTGTAGTTCTGACATCATCATTTTGGGACTTAGCCGATTTTTCGTAAAATACCATATGACCCATATGGGTCCTTTGCTTCATATAAGTTTGCCTTGCTTGGTGTGGTAACATTTGAGTGTAGTTCTGACATCCCCATTTTGGGACTTAGCCGATTTTTCAATCAATACCATATGACCCATCAGGGTCCTTTGCTTCATATAAGTTTGCCTTGCTTGGTGTGGTAACATTTGAGTGTAGTTCTGACATCATCATTTTGGGACTTAGCCGATTTTTCGTAAAATACCATATGACCCATCAGGGTCCTTGCCTTCATATAAGTTTGCCTTGCTTGGTGTGGTAACACATGAGTGTAGTTCTGACATCCCCATTTTGGGACTTAGCCGATTTTTCGTAAAATACCATATGACCCATCAGGGTCCTTTCCTTCATATAAGTTTGCCTTGCTTGATGTGGTAACTTTTTAGTGTAGTTCTGACATCCCAATTTTGGGACTTAGCCGATTTTTCGTAAAATACCATATGACCCATATGGGTCCTTTCCTTCATATAAGTTTGCCTTGCTTGGTATGGTAACATTTGAGTGTAGTTCTGACATCATCATTTTGGGACTTAGCCGATTTTTCGTAAAATACCATATGACCCATATGGGTCCTTTGCTTCATATAAGTTTGCCTTGCTTGGTGTGGTAACATTTGAGTGTAGTTCTGACATCCCCATTTTGGGACTTAGCCGATTTTTCAATCAATACCATATGACCCATCAGGGTCCTTTGCTTCATATAAGTTTGCCTTGCTTGGTGTGGTAACATTTGAGTGTAGTTCTGACATCATCATTTTGGGACTTAGCCGATTTTTCGTAAAATACCATATGACCCATCAGGGTCCTTGCCTTCATATAAGTTTGCCTTGCTTGGTGTGGTAACTTTTTAGTGTAGTTCTGACATCCCCATTTTGGGACTTAGCCGATTTTTCGTAAAATACCATATGACCCATCAGGGTCCTTGCCTTCATATAAGTTTGCCTTGCTTGGTGTGGTAACATTTGAGTGTAGTTCTGACATCCCCATTTTGGGACTTAGCCGATTTTTCGATCAATACCATATGACCCATCAGGGTCCTTTGCTTCATATAAGTTTGCCTTGCTT
This sequence comes from Anopheles ziemanni, assembly GCF_943734765.1. Taxonomy (NCBI): domain Eukaryota; kingdom Metazoa; phylum Arthropoda; class Insecta; order Diptera; family Culicidae; genus Anopheles; species Anopheles ziemanni. Next base: position 17,914 of record NW_026689733.1, on the reverse strand, counting down.
GGTGTGGTAACATTTGAGTGTAGTTCTGACATCATCATTTTGGGACTTAGCCGATTTTTCGTAAAATACCATATGACCCATCAGGGTCCTTGCCTTCATATAAGTTTGCCTTGCTTGGTGTGGTAACACATGAGTGTAGTTCTGACATCCCCATTTTGGGACTTAGCCGATTTTTCGTAAAATACCATATGACCCATCAGGGTCCTTTCCTTCATATAAGTTTGCCTTGCTTGATGTGGTAACATTTGAGTGTAGTTCAGACATCCCCATTTTGGGACTTAGCCGATTTTTCGATCCATACCATATGACCCATCAGGGTCCTTGCCTTCATATAAGTTTGCCTTGCTTGGTGTGGTAACATTTTAGTGTAGTTCTGACATCACCATTTTGGGACTTAGCCGATTTTTCGTAAAATACCATATGACCCATCAGGGTCCTTGCCTTCATATAAGTTTGCCTTGCTTGGTGTGGTAACATTTTAGTGTAGTTCTGACATCACCATTTTGGGACTTAGCCGATTTTTCGTAAAATACCATATGACCCATCAGGGTCCTTTGCTTCATATAAGTTTGCCTTGCTTGGTGTGGTAACACATGAGTGTAGTTCTGACATCCCCATTTTGGGACTTAGCCGATTTTTCGTAAAATACCATATGACCCATCAGGGTCCTTTGCTTCATATAAGTTTGCCTTGCTTGGTGTGGTAACATTTGAGTGTAGTTCTGACATCCCCATTTTGGGACTTAGCCGATTTTTCGATCAATACCATATGACCCATCAGGGTCCTTTGCTTCATATAAGTTTGCCTTGCTTGGTGTGGTAACATTTGAGTGTAGTTCTGACATCCCCATTTTGGGACTTAGCCGATTTTTCGATCAATACCATATGACCCATCAGGGTCCTTTCCTTCATATAAGTTTGCCTTGCTTGATGTGGTAACACATGAGTGTAGTTCTGACATCCCCATTTTGGGACTTAGCCGATTTTTCGATCCATCCCATATGACCCATCAGGGTCCTTTTTCTTCATATAAGTTTCCCAAGACTTAGTGCTTTTTTCCTTTGGACACCAATATCACCCTTGCGGGTATCTTTGATCTTCTCACTTTGTATTGGCCGAATGTAGGTCTTGCCATGCCAAACATATAATTGTTCTACACCAAGTCTCTATCTCGTACCGCCAGCTCGGTACATTCGATTAACCTGCCCTTAAGGCACCCGGGACTTAGCCATTTTTTCACATTTTTCATGATTTTGAGGCAACTTTTCTCGACTTTGTCACCTTATATCACCAAGATCCTTTCCCTTTAGCGCTTCACTCTGTTCGTATGATATTTAGCGCTGACTATCACCTTTCTGTCGCTGAGCTCAACTTCTTATTCGGTGCCATAGAGCCAGAGATATTTGGTGTATGCTGTTATAAGGGAAGTTTGTCACTTTTTCAAAGGCCCACTTTGGGACGCCCATATCTCACCTTCAGGTATCTTCGATCTTCTTGTCGTCTATGGACGAAACTTAGGCCTTGTCTTGGCCAACTTATAAATGTTCTACGGCCAAGCCGTATCTCTTACCGCCAGCCCGGTATTCATGGACTTAGTTGGATTTTCGCCTCTCGTGGTAACAATTTCAGACTTTGACTCACAATAACACCCAAACGGTCACATGCTAGCGCTTTGCTTGGAAGGAATTATAGTTAGCGCTACCTTTTCTCTTTCCATCGATACCTTGTTCGTTCCATTCCATGCCATACAGCCGAAGTTATGATGTTTCCCGTTTTCCATATCATGTGGAGCTTATGCTCTGGGAAAACCATCTAACACCTGTACCACCCTTTTAGGTACCACCGATCTCGAGACTATGTTCGGGCCAAATATAGGTTATAACATGCCCAACTTATAATTGTTCTACACCAAGTCTCTATCTCTTACCGCCTGCTCGGTATTTTACTCGTAAGTCCAAATTTCACAACTTGTACTTTTTGGCCCAATGTACTCGAGTTTCAATTTTGGTAACATTTTTCGACTTTGACGCTTAATAACTTCCAAATCATGCTAGTTAGCGCTTTGCTTTCTTCTAGTCGTATCTAGCGCTGGGTGTTACCTTTCCAAAACACATCCTAGCTTTACAATCCATGCCATACAGCCGGAGCTACATGGTGCACAAGTCAAATCCATTTTAGCCATGTTTCATTTTTGCCAATTTTTGACCACTCGTATCACCCTTCCAGAGTGGTCCGATCTTCTCGCTGTCTATGGACGACTTTTAGGTCTCGTAGAGGCAAACTTATAAGTATTCTACGTCAACCCGCTATCTCTTACCGCCTGCTCGGTATTCTTGGTCTTGTGTGATTTTTGGAAATTTTGGTATTATTTTTCCACTTTGTCGCTTAATAACTCAGTTTTGCTCAACACTTAGCGCTTCGGTTGTTTGGGATTATAGTTAGCGCTCGGTTCGACCTTTCCAACACTGATCTTAGCATGTCGATCCGTTCCATACAGCCTGAGTTATTCGCGATACCGTGTTTCAACCCATTTCTCAAGTCTCGTTTTGGTCCAACTTTGAACCAGCCATATCACCCTGATGGGTACCTCCGATCTTCTCGCTCTATATTGGCCAAAGTTAGGTCTTGTGGTAACGTACTTATGATTGTTCTACGCCGTGTTCGTAGCTCTTATCGTTCGCCCGCTATTTTCGATCATAAGGTGAATTTTCGCCTCTAAACCACCATTTTTCACCTTTGCCCTCTAATATGACCGACTTGCTCAACACCTAGCGCTTCGCTTGGTAGGACACATAGCTAGCGCTCGTCAAGACCTTTCCAACGCATATCCAAGCTTTCCGATCCGAGCCATACAGCCTGAGCTATAGGCGATACCGTTTTTCCCATTTTCTTGGTCACACGCACTTTAGGGTACCCCTTTTTGCCTTTGACCCTTAATACCTCCTCCGGGTCACTAGTAGGCGCTCAGCTTGGTAGGAAACATAGCTAGAGCAGGCCTTCACCTTTCCAAAACTGCCGAAAGTGTACCGATCTGACATCTAGAACCAAAGTTATGGTCATTCCCATCATGCTCTACTTTCATGGTCAACCTCCACCAAGCACACCTAGGTTGGACCAACTTTCACCAACTCATCTCGAACCCCAAATTTGCTTCGACCTACTAGGTTTCCCTAGTAAAGTGGTCAAAACATCCATTACAACACGACTGGTCTTTCTGGTGGTCGACCTAGGCGACTTTGTTCGACGACCACCACCCCATGGAACTAAAAGACGTCCCTTGATACGGACCACCGATACATTTTCCGGCCTGTCTAAACTACACTCATCGAAATTTTTTTGGGTCCCCACCGTCATACAAGTTTGCCTAGGTCAAGTTTTTCTTCCGGATCGGCCGCGGACCTCACTTTTCATTATCTAGGGAGGCCATAGGGCCCCAAAAGGGGTTTTTTAAAATTTTCGACACTTTCGACTTTGGTCGGATTTTTTCCGATTTTGGTCCGACCTAGGGACTTGGTGGTCCAAGGAGCCTCGGGACTAAACTTTTTTCTCAGGGGTCCCTACCTCCATACAACTTTGCCTAGGTCAATTTTTTGTTCCAAATCGACCGCGGATTTCACTTTTCAATATCTGGGGCTCGTGTAGAGTCCGAATATGAGGTTTTCTCATTTTTCGACATTTTCGACTTTTTTCGACTTTTTTCGGGTTTTTCGACCTAGGGGTCCGCCGAACAAATTTTGGGTCAAAAATTTTTATTGAACTAGTCGAAAGTACGCAAAAAGATAAGACTTTTTGCCGAAGACACCATGCCCCGGAACCGACTCCTTCCCCTTCAAAATTGGGGACAAACGTGATTTTTGAAACTTTTCCTTAGGGAGCCCAAGACTTAGAAAATTTTCAAATTCTCGATTTTTCGATTGCGAGCTAGCGCTTTGCGGTCTTCGGCAATGTTGTAGATCTCGACGAGATAAGACTTTTTGGTCAAGGGACATTTTGCCCTCCGACCCCTCCTTCCCCCCGCAAATCGCCCCCCAAAGTGCAATTTTTGCATTTTCACCTCTTTGCACGCACTGTTCGGCCCAAATGGCCACTTTCTATGGGTCTGAGCGCTTTGCGGTCTTCGGCAAACATTTAGAGCGTACCAAGCCCTAATTATAATTCTTCTACACCACCTTCGTACCTCTTCATCCCTGGCCGCTATTCGCGTACCAAGGTAATTTTTGTTCATTTTGTCAACATTTTTCATCTTTGACTGCTTATATCGGCCTTGCCATGAACCGATAGCGCTTCGCTGTGTTCTAACGTAAGTTAGTACTGCTCAATACCTTTCCAAATCATGTCTTAGATTGTCATTTGCTTGCATACAGCCGGAGCTATGAGCGATACCGTAAAAAGTACCGAAACTTGGAAAAATCCTTGGATCGCCCATATCCCCCCTTTGGGGACCAGATATCGAAAAAAGTTCTTATTCAAAAAGTTGCGCCTTAACGTGTTCTAGTTATGCCTAGAACATTTCACTTCGCTAGCTGGCCTGCAACTTAGCCGTAATTGGGATTTTAGGGTGTTCATGGAGGGCCCATTTCCTGCGACTTGGTATCTTTTGGGCCCTATGTTTCTCTAATATCTCCACAAGTTTTCCAGATAGCTTTCTCATACTTTCAGGGTGTCTAGAGCACCTCAAGACCTTTCCAACGCTATGCCGTTCGCCTCGCTCGGACATCTACAGCCGAAGTTATTCGAGGTACACGGTACCTTACCCTGTTTTCTCAGTACTTGGTCGAAAATTTCGATCAGCCATATGACCGACTTGGACAACCCTGAGCGGGTTGGCCCCATATAACTAAACTTTTGTCTCTTGTAGGCAAACTTATAAATGTTCCACGTCAACTCGCTATCTCGTACCGCCTTGACGGTATACTTGGTCCAAGGGCCATTTCCAGCGACTTGGTCGCAATTTCGCTCTAAGTTTCGCTAATACCTTCGTCCGTGGACATGGTGATTTTTTGTTCGTATTTTTCCTTGATAGTCCCACTCAAGACTATTCCATACCAGAGCCAAGCGTCCCGCTAAGTGCCATACAGCCTGAGCAGTAATTCATGAAAGGTACCTCTACCAGTTTTTGCCATACTTGGGTACAAACTTTGTATCGCCCATATCTCCACTTTGGAGGCCAGCCAGCACCTTTGCCCCATATACTTTTTTCTTGGTCATACCATGCACTAAATATAATTGTTCTACGCCAACTTGCTATCTCTTCTCTAACTTGCCGTTATTCTTGGTCCAAGTCCCATTTCATTCGTTTTCGGACCCATTTTGCTATATGTTTCACTAATAGCTTCGGCCATGGACAAGCTGATATTCTGTTTGTATTTTTGCTTGATAGTCCCACTCAAGACCATTCCAAAACACACCGCAACTTGTCGCTCGGTGGCAAACTGACCGAGTTATAATTCATGAAAGATACCTCAACTTGGTACACCATGTGGTCGGCCCAAACCATATACCGACCAAACGACCGACTTGGAGCACCCTGACCGGGTTGCCCCCATATAATGAAAGTTGCGTCTCTACACGCCCAACTTATGAATATTCTACGCCAAGTCGCTATCTCTTACCGGTAAGCCGGTATTCACCTTCCAAGGGTGATTTTGGTCAAGTGCCATTTCCTGCGACTTGGTCCCCGAATTGGACCATCATCACCTAATATCTCCGTGGTCTTTCAACTCAGCCTCATAAAACTTTCAGGGTAGATAGGTCTCCCCAAGACCTTTCCAACGGTGAGCCGTTTGCCTCGCTCGGCCATCTACAGCCGAAGTTATTAATGGTACTTGGTACCTTACCCTGTTTTTTCCATACTTGTTCGTACTTGGGTACAAACTTTGGATCGCCCATATCTCCACTTTGGAGGCCAGCCAGCACCTTGGCCCCATATACTTTTTTGTTGGTCATACCATGCACCAAACATAATTGTTCTACGCCAACTTGCTATCTCTTCTCCAACTTGCCGTTATTCTTGGTCCAAGTCCCATTTCATTCGTTTTTGGACCCATTTTGCTATATGTTTCACTAATAGCTTCGGCCATGGACAAGCTGATTTTCTATTTGTATTTTTGCTTGATAGTCCCACTCAAGACCATTCCAAATCACATCGCAACTTGTCGCTCGGTGGCAAACTGACCGAGTTATAATTCATGAAAGGTACCTCTTCTTGGTACACCACATGGTCGGCCCAAACCATAAACCGACCAAACGACCGACTTGGAGCACCCTGACCGGGTTGGCCCCATATAATGAAAGTTGCGTCTCTACACGCCCAACTTATGAATATTCTACGCCAAGTCGCTATCTCTTACCGGTAAGCCGGTATTCACCTTCCAAGGGGGATTTTGGTCAAGTGCCATTTCCTGCGACTTGGTCCCCGAATACGACCATCATCACCTAATATCTCCGTGGTCTTTCAACTCAGCCTCATGAAACTTTCAGGGTAGATATATCTCCCCGAGACCTTTCCAACGATATGCGGTTTGCCTCGCTAGGCCATCTACAGCCGAAGTTATTCATGGTACTTGGTACCTTACCCTGTTTTTTCCATACTTGTTCATACTTGGGTACAAACTTTGAATCGCCCATATCACCACTTTGGAGGCCAGCCAGCGCCTTGGCCCCATACACATTTTTGTTGGTCATACCACGCACTAGTTATAAATGTTCTACGCAAGCTTGCTATCTCTTCTCCAACTTGCGGTTATTTTTGACTCAAGTCCCATTTCCATAGTTTTTGGTACCAATTTGCTCTATGTTTCGCTAATAGCTTCGCCCAAGGACTTTGTGATTTTTTGTTCGCATTTTTCCTAAATAGTCCCACTCAAGACTATTCCAAATCACACCTTAGCTTGTCGCTCAGTGCCATACAGCCAGAGTTTTAATTCATGAAAGGTACATAACCTTGGTACACCACGTGGTCGGTCCAAACCATCAACCAACCATATGACCGACTTCGAGTCGAGCTAGCGGCTAGGCTCAATATAATGAAATGCGTGTCTTGATGCGGGCTACTGACGGTCTGAACAATGTAGCTCGCTAGCTCGTCTCTAAACTTGTGTTTTGGTCGAATATTGGGTGTTCATGTACCACTTCGGGTAACATGGACTTTGGTGCAACTTTACCACTTGTGCACTTAATAACTTCCCGGTCATTCAAGTCTTTGCCTTCATACTTTCAGGGTAGTTAGGTCTCGTCGAGACCTTTCCATACATATGCCAAACTCATCGATCGGACATCTATAGCCCGAGTTATTCGCGGTACACCGTACCTTACCCTGTTTTTTCCTCAATTGGGTACAAACCTTGGAACACCCATATCGCCCCTTTAGAGACTAGCTGGCACGTTGGCCTCATATAATGATAAGTGCACCTCAACTAGGGCTACTGACGGTCAGAACATTTCAACTTGCTAGCTCGGGCCCACACTTGTGTTTTTCTCGAATATATGGTTCAAGTGTGCCACTTTGGGCACTTTTGGACATTTTGTCCCCACACAACTTTCTTGCCTTGGTAGATAGGGTCTTGTGATCTTGGGCAAAAAGATGCACCAAGATAAAGTCTAACTTTCGTTCTTGTACCGCAAAGCGCTATCTCAAACACCCGAGGAGATAGAAAGTGATTATGTTCGGTATATCGGTCTTCCATGGCCTACTATGGTAAACCCCTGCAGGTATGCAACCGAAGGTGCTTGGTACATGTATTTGGTGCAATATCGGTGCAAAGTAGGTGTTTCCTTGATCGGGCTATAACTTTCTTGGTTGATGTTGGATTGCTTTGCGGTCTTCGGGGGATAGTTAGGGAACATGTTGGCCAACATTTCCTTATTCCTCAGCCTGGCCGTACCTCTTACCGTCTAGGCGGTATACATGCTCTAAGTTGGAACTTGTGTTCCTTTGGGTAACTTCTCTGACTTTGACGCTTAATAACTTTCGTTCATATGCAGTCTAAGCTCTGCAACTCTCAGGAAAGCTAGTACTACTCATTTCCTTTCCATATCAGTCTTTGGCTTGTCGATCCGATGTCTACAGCCTTACTTATTCACGTTCCCTGTGAAGGTAGGTTTTTGCCCATTTTCCAGTTCATGTGGTAACATTCCCAGACTTTGCCGGCTTTCTCTTCATGTGGTAACTTGCTTGCTCATGTGGTAACTTGGAAGTGTATTTCTGACAGACCCAATCTGGGACTTAGCCGATTTTTCTCTGCATATTATATGGATCCATCACTAGGCCATCTTGCTTGCTCATGTGGTAACTTGGAAGTGTATTTCTGACAGACCCAATCTGGGACTTAGCCGATTTTTCTCTTCATATCATATGGATCCATCACTAGGCCATCTTGCTTGCTTGTGTGGTAACTTGATAGTGTATGTCTGACAGACCCAATCTGGGACTTAGCCGATTTTTCTCTTCATATCATATGGATCCATCACTAGGCCATCTTGCTTGCTTGTGTGGTAACTTGGAAGTGTATTTCTGACAGACCCAATCTGGGACTTAGCCGATTTTTCTCTTCATATCATATGGATCCATCACTAGGCCATCTTGCTTGCTTGTGTGGTAACTTGGAAGTGTATTTCTGACAGACCCAATCTGGGACTTGGCCGATTTTTCTGTTCATATCATATGGATCCATCCTTAGGCCATCTTGCTTGCTTGTGTGGTAACTTTGAAGTGTATTTCTGACAGACCCAATCTGGGACTTAGCCGATTTTTCTCTTCATATTATATGGATCCATCACTAGGCCATCTTGCTTGCTTGTGTGGTAACTTGATAGTGTATGTCTGACAGACCCAATCTCGGACTTAGCCGATTTTTCTCTTCATATCATATGGATCCATCACTAGGCCATCTTGCTTGCTTGTGTGGTAACTTGGAAGTGTATTTCTGACAGACCCAATCTCGGACTTAGCCGATTTTTCTCTTCATATTATATGGATCCATCACTAGGCCATCTTGCTTGCTTGTGTGGTAACTTGGAAGTGTATTTCTGACAGACCCAATCTGGGACTTGGCCGATTTTTCTGTTCATATCATATGGATCCATCCTTAGGCCATCTTGCTTGCTTGTGTGGTAACTTTGAAGTGTATTTCTGACAGACCCAATCTGGGACTTAGCCGATTTTTCTCTTCATATTATATGGATCCATCACTAGGCCATCTTGCTTGCTTGTGTGGTAACTTGATAGTGTATGTCTGACAGACCCAATCTCGGACTTAGCCGATTTTTCTCTTCATATCATATGGATCCATCACTAGGCCATCTTGCTTGCTTGTGTGGTAACTTGGAAGTGTATTTCTGACAGACCCAATCTCGGACTTAGCCGATTTTTCTCTTCATATTATATGGATCCATCCTTAGGCCATCTTGCTTGCTTGTGTGGTAACTTTGAAGTGTATTTCTGACAGACCCAATCTGGGACTTAGCCGATTTTTCTCTTCATATTATATGGATCCATCACTAGGCCATCTTGCTTGCTTGTGTGGTAACTTGATAGTGTATTTCCGACCGACCCAATCTCGGACTTAGCCGATTTTTCTCTTCATATCATATGGATCCATCATATGGCCATCTTGCTTGCTTGTGTGGTAACTTGATAGTGTATTTCTGACAGACCCAATCTCGGACTTAGCCGATTTTTCTCATCATATAATATGGATCCTGGACTTAGCCGATTATAAGGTTATTATATATGGATCCTGGACTTAGCCGATTTTTCTCTTCATATAATATGGATCCTGGACTTATCCGATTATTAGGTTATTATATATGGATCCTGGACTTAGCCGATTTTTCTCTTCATATAATATGGATCCGGGACTTAGCCGATTTTTCTCTTCATATAATATGGATCCGGGACTTAGCCGATTTTTCTCTTCAAGTAATATGGATCCGGGACTTAGCCGATTTTTCTCTTCAAATAATATGGATCCGGGACTTAGCCAATTTTTCTCTTCATGTGGTAACGTATGCCAATCGCTCACAAGTCATGGGATAAGGGTACTTGTGTTCTTCCATCTTCTAAGTCCCGCACGGGGACATCGTGATCGCCCCAAGTCCGGAATAGCGCCAAGTCAAGCCCCACGGTGGCCGTGGAGGACCTGTTAGTGGCGGCCTCACTGACAGCACTAATCCGGACTTAGAAAATATATCTTTCTAATCGAACACCACACACGCAACACCACCATACCACCATCTCCTTGCAAGTACCTAAGTACCCGCAACTCCATGGTGAAGGCAATGTCACTCCATCACCAACCTCTTTGCATTGCAAGCACTTGCGTACCTACAACACTCCGAAGAAGGCAACGGCGCGCGATGCTCGACTCCACACACCTCACCACACCACACCACCGATGGCCAGCCAGCCAGCCAGCCCAGCTAAGGGCTAACCCACCAACCAACCACCAATGGCCTAGGCCAGCCGGATCCCACCTTCAAGTCCAAGCACAGCCAAGTGCAAGTACCGCTAAGTGTTCACCAACCAACCAACACACCAGGTCAGTTGGCCGGTACCCACCTTCAAGTGCCATTACCCTCGGGTGCAAGCTCAATCAAGTGTTAACCAACCAACCCGGCCAAGGCAGCCAACAGGCCGGCACCCTACAGCACCGATCCGCCATTACCACCTCAACCGTTGACCATGCAAGTGGCCTCGGACAACAGGTGACACCCGAAGTACATCCGAAGAACGTATATCAAGTGTTTGCTCACCAAGTCCTCAACCAACCCCAAGTACCCGGAGGTACCCAGAGTGTTGGATCCGCCAACCACTACCAGCACTCCAAGTCCTCGCGAACCCAAAGTGTTTGCCCGGTAGGGCCATTAGACCACAACGCTTGCTAACCATGCAAGTGGCCTCGGACAACAGGTGACACCCGAAGTACACCCGGAGAGTGTATATCAAGTGTTTGTTCACCAAGTCCTCAACCAACCCCAAGTACCCGGAGGTACCCAGAGTGTTGGATCCGCAAACCCGTCCCGGCACTCCAAGTCCTTGCGAACCCAAAGTGTTTGCCCGGTAGGGCCATTGTATCACAACGCTTGCGACCATGCAAGTGGCCTCGAACAAGGTGACAGGGGTATCTTCACCAAGTTCTCAACCAACCCCAAGTACCCGGAGGTACCCAGAGTGTTGGGTCCGCCAACCACTACCAGCACTCCAAGTCCTCGCGAACATAAAGTGTTTGCCCGGTAGGGCCATTAGACCACAACGCTTGCTAACCATGCAAGTGGTCTCGGACAACAGGTGACACCCGAAGTACATCCGGAGAGTGTACAACAAGTGTTTGTTCACCAAGTCCTCAACCAACCCCAAGTACCCGGAGGTACCCAGAGTGTTGGGTCCGCCAACCACTACCAGCACTCTAAGTCCTCGCGAACCCAAAGTGTTTGCCCGGTAGGGCCATTAGACCACAACGCTTGCTAACCATGCAAGTGGTCTCGGACAACAGGCGATACCCGAAGTACATCCGAAGAGTGTATATCAAGTGTTTGTTCACCAAGTCCTCAACCAACCCCAAGTACCCGGAGGTACCCAGAGTGTTGGATCCGCAAACCCGTCCCGGCACTCCAAGTCCTTGCGAACCCAAAGTGTTTGCCCGGTAGGGCCATTGTATCACAACGCTTGCTACCATGCAAGTGGCCTCGGACAACAGGTGACACCCGAAGTACATCCGGAGAGTGTATATCAAGTGTTTGTTCACCAAGTCCTCAACCAACCCCAAGTACCCGGAGGAACCCAGAGTGTTGGATCCGCCAACCCGTCCCGGCACTCCAAGTCCTTGCGAACCCAAAGTGTTTGCCCGGTAGGGCCATTAGATCACAACGCTTGCTAACCATGCAAGTGGTCTCGGACAACAGGCGATACCCGAAGTACATCCGAAGAGTGTATATCAAGTGTTTGTTCACCAAGTCCTCAACCAACCCCAAGTACCCGGAGGTACCCAGAGTGTTGGATCCGCAAACCCGTCCCGGCACTCCAAGTCCTTGCGAACCCAAAGTGTTTGCCCGGTAGGGCCATTGTATCACAACGCTTGCTACCATGCAAGTGGCCTCGGACAACAGGTGACACCCGAAGTACATCCGGAGAGTGTACAACAAGTGTTTGTTCACCAAGTCCTCAACCAACCCCAAGTACCCGGAGGTACCCAGAGTGTTGGATCCGCCAACCCGTCCCGGCACTCCAAGTCCTTGCGAACCCAAAGTGTTTGCCCGGTAGGGCCATTGTATCACAACGCTTGCGACCATGCAAGTGGTCTCGGACAACAGGTGACACCCGAAGTACATCCGGAGAGTGTATATCAAGTGTTTGTTCACCAAGTCCTCAACCAACCCCAAGTACCCGGAGGTACCCAGAGTGTTGGATCCGCCAACCCGTCCCGGCACTCTAAGTCCTTGCGAACCCAAAGTGTTTGCCCGGTTGGGCCATTAGATCACAACGCTTGCTAACCATGCAAGTGGTCTGGAGTATAGGTGATACTGACATACCACCGAGATGGTACATCTAGTATTGGGTCACCAAAACCAAACCAACCCCAAGTATCAACCCGGCATACTCAGAGTGATGGATCCGCCAACCCGTCCCGGCACTCCAAGTCCTTGACGAACCGAAAGTGTTTGCCCGGTAAGGCCATTAGATCACAACGCTTGCTACCCCACGGCGAGCTAAACATGCAAGTGGTCTTAGGCAACAGGTGACACCCGAAATTCATCCGAAGATGGAATATCAAGTGTTTAATCACCAAGCCAGCATCCAAACACCAAGTACCCCGGGAGGACCCGATGCGTTGCGACCATCTCCAAGTTCTTGACGAACCCGCAGTGAAAGGCGGTAAGGCCTCTGGGCCGCAACGCTCGCATGTGTTAACCCGCAAA
>NW_026689732.1:42500-52369 GCF_943734765.1 Anopheles ziemanni | reverse complement strand
CTTATTTTGGGTTTTGGCCTCATCAAGAAGCTACACCTAGGCAAACTGCCTAGGGTGAAAGTGCGAAGACCAATCGAATAGTAAGACAAGTTTTGACCGATCGCCCTAGGCAAGCTTGTATGAAGAAAGGGACCCTAAGGGTCATATGGAAATACATGAAAAATCGGCTAAGTCCCAAAATTTAGATGTCAGAACTACACTAAAAAGTTACCACATCAAGCAAGGCAAACTACCTAGGTGAACCCTAGCAAGAAACACGGACCAAGTCAGATGGCCTAAGTCAAGAGTGCAAGTGACCTAGGCAAAGTTGTATGACGGTGAGGACCCTGAAAAATCTGGTTAGTGTAGTTTAGACAGGGGAGGTTTTTGGGTCGGCTGAACCTCCTTATTTTGGGTTTTGACCTCCTCAAGAAGCTACACCTAGGCAAACTGCCTAGGGTGAAAGTGCGAAGACCAATCGAATAGTAAGACAAGTTTTGACCGATCGCCCTAGGCAAGCTTGTATGAAGAAAGGGACCCTATGGGTCATATGGAAATACATGAAAAATCGGCTAAGTCCCAAAATTGGGATGTCTGAACTACACTAAAAAGTTACCACATCAAGCAAGGCAAAGTACCTAGGTGAACCCTAGCAAGAAACACGGACCAAGTCAGATGGCCTAAGTCAAGAGAACAAGTGACCTAGGCAAAGTTGTATGACGGTGAGGGCCCTGAAAAATCTGGTTAGTGTAGTTTAGACAGGGGAGGTTTTTGGGTCGGCTGAACCTCCTTATTTTGGGTTTTGACCTCCTCAAGAAGCTACACCTAGGCAAACTGCCTAGGGTGAAAGTGCGAAGACCAATCGAATAGTAAGACAAGTTTTGACCGATCGCCCTAGGCAAGCTTGTATGAAGAAAGGGACCCTATGGGTCATATGGAAATACATGAAAAATCGGCTAAGTCCCAAAATTGGGATGTCTGAACTACACTAAAAAGTTACCACAGCAAGCAAGGCAAAGTACCTAGGTGAACCCTAGGAAGAAACACGGACCAAGTCAGATGGCCTAAGTCAAGAGTACAAGTGACCTAGGCAAAGTTGTATGGCGCTGAGGACCCTGAAAAATCGGGTTAGTGTAGTTCAGACAGGGGAGGTTTCTGGGTCGGCTGAACCTCCTTATTTCGGGTTTTGGCCTCCTCAAGAAGACAGACCTAGGCAAACTGCCTAGGGTGAAAGTGCGAAGACCAATCGAATAGTAAGACAAGTTTTGACCGATCGCCCTAGGCAAGCTTGTATGAAGAAAGGGACCCTATGGGTCATATGGAAATACATGAAAAATCGGCTAAGTCCCAAAATTGGGATGTCTGAACTACACTAAAAAGTTACCACATCAAGCAAGGCAAAGTACCTAGGTGAACCCTAGGAAGAAACACGGACCAAGTCAGATGGCCTAAGTCAAGAGTACAAGTGACCTAGGCAAAGTTGTATGGCGCTGAGGACCCTGAAAAATCGGGTTAGTGTAGTTCAGACAGGGGAGGTTTCTGGGTCGGCTGAACCTCCTTATTTCGGGTTTTGGCCTCCTCAAGAAGACAGACCTAGGCAAAGTGCCTAGGGTGAAAGTGCGAAGACCAATCGAATAGTAAGACAAGTTTTGACCGATCGCCCTAGGCAAGCTTGTATGAAGAAAGGGACCCTATGGGTCATATGGAAATATACGAAAAATCGGCTAAGTCCCGAAATTGGGATGTCTGAACTACACTAAAAAGTTACCACATCAAGCAAGGCAAAGTACCTAGGTGAACCCTAGGAAGAAACACGGACCAAGTCAGATGGCCTAAGTCAAGAGTACAAGTGACCTAGGCAAAGTTGTATGGCGCTAAGGACCATGAAAAATCGGGTTAGTGTAGTTAAGACAGGGGAGGTTTCAGGGTCGGCTGGACCTCCTTATTTCGGGTTTTGGCCTCCTCAAGAAGACAGACCTAGGCGAACTGCCTAGGGTGAAAGTGCGAAGACCAATCGAATAGTAAGACAAGTTTTGACCGATCGCCCTAGGCAAGCTTGTATGAAGAAAGGGACCCTATGGGTCATATGGAAATATACGAAAAATCGGCTAAGTCCCAAAATTGGGATGTCAGAACTACACTATAAAGTTACCACATTAGCAAGGCAGACTTGTATGAAGAACGGGACCCTGGTGAAAGTAGCAAATATCCCAAACCGAACATGAATATTATACACACAAGAGTACGAACATAAAGGAACACGGACCAAGCGTACCGAGAGAATCGGTACTATAGAACCCTCGTGGTTCTACACAAAGACTTTATGTTAGGGGTTCAAGCCCCATAGTACTCAAACGGTGACAGTAGCAAATATCCCAAAACGAACGTGAATCTTATTCACAAAAGTACGAACATAAAGGAACACGGACCAAGCGTACCGAGAGAATCGGTACTATAGAGCCCTCGTGGTTCTACACAAAGACTTTATGTTCGGGGTTCACACCCCAAATCGAACGTGGAATTTACTTTCTGATGGTCATGCGGTCGTCCAAAGGGGTCTAGTATCCTGGGATGACAAGCATCACGGGCACAGCTCGTATCAAAACAGTCGAAGAGGCCCGCGAAAGCTTGCTTTCCATGGCTATGCGATGCACAAATTGAGTTTACTCACCGTAGTATAAAACGAACGAACCGAACCTATCCGAGTAGGGATAATGGGCGCAGTAACATACTTCTGTGACCCAGCGAGAGTTGAACGAGGTGACATGAACTGTCAGTGGCTTATATCAGATGGGATACATACATGAGATTGCTTTCAAATCTACACTCGAAAACCTAACCAAGTAAAAGCGAACGTGGGGAGGATTCGAAACTGGTAACGAAATCTTAAGCTGGAAAGAGTCATCACTATGGATACATATTATGCGAAACCAATCAAGTGCTCAGTACTGATCCAAAACCTAAGAGCACTAGTGAACACCTTATTCTCACCCTAGTTCACATCCAAGTGATCGACCACGTGTGTGAAGCAAAGACCAATCGAATTCCTCAATGAACCGAACACTATGAACAAATGGCCAAAAACGTTATAACTATCCAAACATCCTACTATCTAGCGAAAGTCATCACGATGGAACCATACCATGATCTTTAACCTATAGCGCTCACCATATTCCTACCCAGAGTGCAAGTGAACAGATTGCCCACCCGTACCCAGTTCACAACCACGTGATCGACTAACATACCGAGGTTACCACAAGTCAAAGTTATACGTTTACAAGCGCAAGACCAATCGAAAACCCCGAAAGCAATCTCGACCCAAAATGTATTATCCGTGAGTGTAGTCGAGTCTCGTACTCGTCATCTGTAATCGTCGGATAGAATATCCAGTACACGGTTGTCTTTCCAAATGAAATCTACATACAGAACTCGCTCTTGGCAAATGGGTGGCAATGGCGCAATCAGGAGCGAGTTCCCGTCCGGGTGCCAAGTGATTGGCAAATGTCTGGGGGAAAGCAACCATATGTTGATTTGTCTGTTAGTGTACTGGGTGTTTGAGGTATGTAGTATCCACGCTTGGTTGGGTGTGTCAGAGGACCATGGATGCGTTCACAACCCCAATTGGGGTACATCGGGAATGATTTTGTGGAACCGATGTGCCCGGCACACACTAAGTTTTGTTGCAAGTTAATAGTGTGCCATGTCCGGGGGGGTTGTGATTAAACTCTGGTGAATTGCGTACTGTGGTGATTGGGGTATGAAAGCCCCGCAGTTGCAATGATCGGACGCGCCTAGCGTGTCCTTTAGTTGATGGTAGGGAAATGAAGGCCCTTGTCAGCTCACCTAAGTATTCATGGAAGTTTGGCATAAGGTCGCTGTGGTAGGGGTATGAAGGCCCCGTCAGCGCATGCACAATCGGGCGCACGAGCGCTTAGCGGAGTCGAATGCCGCTCAAGTGCCTGTCCGGTGCATCGGGTGTGTGTGATACGAGGGCAATGAGGTTCGCACGGGGGCTCGCCTCCCGTGTGCTACCGGACTTGACAACATATAGAACGTGGTGTTTGCTCCTCCGGGTGCAATGGGACAATGAACATTCGAACGCAAAGTCGGAATTCTGGTTGATCCTACCAGTAATATACGCTCGTCTCAAAGGTTAAGCCATGCATGTCTAAGTACAAACAGATTTAATGTGAAACCGCATAAGGCTCAGTATAACAGCTATAATTTACGAGATCATCAACCTAGTTACTTGGATAACTGTGGAAAATCTAGAGCTAATACATGCAACATGCCAGGACCCTCGCGGGAACTGGTGCACTTATTAGTCAAACCAATCGCGGGTTCTCCGTGTCATTGAGTTGAAGTCTGGATAATGATGCTGATCGTATGGTCTCGCACCGACGACAGATCTCGCAAATATCTGCCCTATCAACTATGGATGGTAGTATAGAGGACTACCATGGTTGCAACGGGTAACGGGGAATCAGGGTTCGATTCCGGAGAGGGAGCCTGAGAAATGGCTACCACATCCAAGGAAGGCAGCAGGCGCGTAAATTACCCAATCCCGGGACGGGGAGGTAGTGACGAGAAATAACAATATGAAACTCTTTAATGATGTTTCATAATTGGAATGAGTAGAGCATAAATCCTTCTACGAGGATCAAGTGGAGGGCAAGTCTGGTGCCAGCAGCCGCGGTAATTCCAGCTCCACTAGCGTATATTAAAATTGTTGCGGTTAAAACGTTCGAAGTTGATACTTGTCCAACACAGTCCGGCTCCGCCGACCCGGTCAACCCGTGGTCGGTGGGCCAAGTCGGAATCTGGTTGCGACTCAATGGTGTGGTAGGGCACCAAGTCTGTGTCATGGTGTGCCCTTCAACGGGTGCAAGTGTAACATAGAGCTCGACCGCTCACGTTTACCTTGAACAAATTAGAGTGCTTAAAGCAGGGTGCCCAAACGCCCTAGAATAATCTTGCATGGAATAATGGAATACGACCTTGGTCTAATCTTTCATTGGTTTGTACTCAGACCGGAGGTAATGATTAACAGAAGTAGTTGGGGACACTAGTATTACGGCGCGAGAGGTGAAATTCGTAGACCGTCGTAAGACTAACTAAAGCGAAGGCATTTGTCAAGGATGCTTTCTTTAATCAAGAACGAAAGTTAGAGGATCGAAGGCGATTAGATACCGCCCTAGTTCTAACCGTAAACGATGCCAACTAGCAATTGGGAGACGCTACAACCAGGTGCTCTCAGTAGCTTCCGGGAAACCAAAGTCAGGTTCCGGGGGAAGTATGGTTGCAAAGTTGAAACTTAAAGGAATTGACGGAAGGGCACCACAATGAAATGGAGCTTGCGGTTCAATTTGACTCAACACGGGAAAACTTACCAGGTCCGAACTTATGGAGGTGAGACAGATTAATAGCTCTTTCTCAAATTTAAGGGTAGTGGTGCATGGCCGTTCTTAGTTCGTGGATTGATTTGTCTGGTTAATTCCGATAACGAACGTGACTCACATATGCTAACTAGAACGCAGTCAGCGTTAATGCGTCGATGCCGATTGGAACGGGTTAGGACCTTTCGGTGGAGTATGACCTGACACCTTCGCTGTTCGTGTGCGCAAGTGCACTTACGGTACGCTGCTTAGCAGGACAATTTGTGTTTAGCAAAATGAGATCGAGCGATAACAGGTCCGTGATGCCCTTAGATGTTCTGGGCTACACGCGTGCTACAATGTGGGTAGCAGCGTGTCTCCTATTCCGAGAGGAACGGGAAATCACTCAAATACTCACTTAGTAGGGATTATGGATTGCAATGGTCCATATGAACTCGGAACTTCTAGTAAGTGCTGGTCATCAGCCAGCGTTGAATACGTCCCTGCCCTTTGTACACACCGCCCGTCGCTACTACCGATGGATTATTTAGTGAGGTCTTTGGAGATGATCGTTCGCTGGATCCTCGTGAACCGCGTCTGCTTTATCGAAGTTGACCGAACTTGATGATTTAGAGGAAGTAAAAGTCGTAACAAGGTTTCCGTAGGTGAACCTGCGGAAGGATCATTAGTGGCCAAGTGATCCTTCCAGAAGTCCGAACCTGCGGGTTGAGACTTCGGCACAAGTTGCCATATGATAATTGACGAAACACTATAGAAGTCCGAACCTGCGGGTTGAGACTCAGGCACAAGTTGCCATATGAAAGTTGACGAAACACTAACAAGTCCGAACCTGCGGGTTGAGACTTAGGCACACGTTGCCTTATACATGACTTCGAACAAATACACAAGTCCGAACCTGCGGGTTGAGACTTAGGCACAAGTTGCCTTATACATGACTTCGAACAAATACACAAGTCCGAACCTGCGGGTTGAGACTTAGGCACAAGTTGCCATATGAAAGTTGACGAAACACTAACAAGTCCGAACCTGCGGGTTGAGACTTAGGCACACGTTGCCTTATACATGACTTCGAACAAATACACAAGTCCGAACCTGCGGGTTGAGACTTAGGCACAAGTTGCCTTATACATACATTGGCCAAATAAACAGAAGTCCGAACCTGCGGGTTGAGACTTAGGCACAAGTTGCCATATTATATTCGATCAAACACTAAGTAGTCCGAACCTGCGGGTTGAGACTCAAGACCGTAACAAGATGTCACTATACAAGTCCGAACCTAAGGGTTGAGACTTAATGCGATCTAGATACCAAGTTGACATCCAATACCTGTTGAGCAAAACCAAAGATTCCCTGTTCTCGAATGATTACACTATATAACAGGGAATCATGAAGAAATCAAGCAAGCGTGAAACAAAGTCATCACTTGGGCATGCTCGATAGCCAACCACATGACCTTAACCTAAGAGAGCATGCAAACCACATGATACCTATAAACGATTAACCCGCCCTAGTTCAATCGTTCACCAAGTGATGACTTCAGTATGGCTAAGAGAAAAACTTTTAAATGGGAAAAACTCTAAGTCCGAACCTCCGGGTTGAGACTTCCGCGTCGGAGGTGGGCGCACCTCCTATCCGAAAGATGATGAATCAGGGGTGTTCGGTCAGCAATGGTCGGATGCCCCGTCGTAGTCCAACTATGACAATCAAAGTCAAGACCTCCGGGTTGAGACTTTCCGCGAGTACAAGCATAAAGGAACACGGACCAAGCCGTACCGAGAGAATCGGTACTAGAGCCCTCGTGGTTCTACATTGAGAGAGCCCTCGTGGTTCTCATTAGGGGCTTTATGCAAGTCGTACTCAATACTGTGGTGTGAAGTATAAAGTATAGTCCTCGCCTGGTCCACGCTGCTTCGGCGGTCCTGGGTAAGATAGTTAATTCTAGCTTGCCCTATAGTGGAATGAGGACACTTAATGCTTCGTCTTTTAGCGGCGGCTAGACTCCTCCTCACGGGGAACGAGTTGACGCGCACAGCGGCGGCTTACGCACTATGGCAATCATGGATGCCTGAAGATTCCGTGAAGTTCTCCCCTGGTCCACGCTGCCTCGGCAGTCCTGGGTAAAATGGAATATTTCCAGCTTGCCCTATAGTGGAAGAGGACTATCCAACAATACAAAGTCAAGACCTCCGGGTTGAGACTTTCCGCGTCGGTGGTGTCGCGCACCGCCTATCCGAAAGATGGTGTAACAGGGGTGTTCGATCAGCAATGGTCGGATGCCCCGTCATAGTCCAACTATGACAACCAAAGTCAAGACCTCCGGGTTGAGACTTTCCGCGTCCGGAGGTACGCGTACCGCCTACCCGAAAGATGGTGTGCTTCTGGGGTATTCGATGAGTCGGATACCCCGTCGTAGTCCAACTATGACAATCAAAGTCAAGACCTCCGGGTTGAGACTTCCGCGTCCGGAGGTACGCGTACCGCCTACCCGAAAGATGGTGTGCTTCTGGGGTATTCGATGAGTCGGATACCCCGTCGTAGTCCAACTATGACAATCAAAGTCAAGACCTCCGGGTTGAGACTTCCGCGTCCGGAGGTACGCGTACCGCCTACCCGAAAGATGGTGAATCAGGGGTGTTCGATCAGCAATGGTCGGATGCCCCGTCGTAGTCCAACTATGACAATCAAAGTCAAGACCTCCGGGTTGAGACTTTCTAAGAGTACAAGCATAAAGGAACACGGACCAAGCCGTACCGAGAGAATCGGTACTAGAGCCCTTGTGGTTCTACATTGAGAGAGCCCTCGTGGTTCTCATTAGGGGCTTTATGCAAGAAGTACTCAATACTGTGGTGTGAAGTATAAAGTATAGAGTCCTCCACTGGTCCACGCTGCTCCGGCGGTCCTGGGTAAGATAGTTCATTCTAGCTTGCCCTATGTGGAAGAGGACTCAATACCCTACCTGTTGAGCTTGAAACAAAGTCATCACTTGGGCATGCTCATATTGCCATACACAATTACATTATATTCGAATGAGCATGCAAGCGACCCTATATAGACCGAACCAAAACGATAGATACCGCCGTAGTTCACCCCCACCAAGTGATGACTTCAGTATGGCTAGTGTGTGAAGTATAAAGTATAGTCCTCCCCTGGTCCACACTGCTTCGGCGGTCCTGGGTAAGATAGTTAGTTCTAGCTTGCCCTATGTGGAAGAGGACACAATACTTAATACTTAGAGTACAAGCATAAAGGAACACGGACCAAGCCGTACCGAGAGAATCGGTACTAGAGCCCTCGTGGTTCTACATTGAGAGAGCCCTCGTGGTTCTCATTAGGGGCTTTATGCAAGTCGTACTCAATACTGTGGTGTGAAGTATAAAGTATAGAGTCCTCCACTGGTCCACGCTGCTCCGGCGGTCCTGGGTAAGATAGTTCATTCTAGCTTGCCCTATGTGGAAGAGGACTCAATACCCTACCTGTTGAGCTTGAAACAAAGTCATCACTTGGGCATGCTCATATTGCCATACAATATTCCATTATCTACTAATGAGCATGCAGCTATATGATTATAACCTGTAAACGATTACCCCGCCGTAGTTCAGCGCTTCAACCAAGTGATGACTTCAGTATGGCTAGTGTGTGAAGTATAAAGTATAGTCCTCCCCTGGTCCACACTGCTTCGGCGGTCCTGGGTAAGATAGTTAGTTCTAGCTTGCCCTATGTGGAAGAGGACACCATACTTAATACTGTGGTGTAATGAACAAAGTATAGTCCTCCACTGGTCCACGCTGCTTTGCAGTCCTGGGTAAGATAGTTAATTCTAGCTTGCCCTATGTGGAAGAGGGCATACAAGACAAAGTATAGTTCTCCCCTGGTCCACGCTGCTCCGGCGGTCCTGGGTAAGATAGTTAATTCTAGCTTGCCCTATGTGGAAGAGGACATAATACTCTACCTGTTGAGCTTTAAACAAAGTCATCACTTGGGCATGCTCTATAGCCAACCACATGACATTAACCTAAGAGAGCATGCAGCGTATTATCCCAATGCAAAGTAAACGATAGACTCGCCCTAGTTCAGTGCTTCAACCAAGTGATGACTTCAATATGGCTAGTGTGTGAAGTATAAAGTATAGTCCTCCCCTGGTCCACACTGCTTCGGCGGTCCTGGGTAAGATAGTTAGTTCTAGCTTGCCCTATGTGGAAGAGGACACCATACTTAATACTGTGGTGTAATGAACAAAGTATAGTCCTCCACTGGTCCACGCTGCTTTGCAGTCCTGGGTAAGATAGTTAATTCTAGCTTGCCCTATGTGGAAGAGGGCATACAAGACAAAGTATAGTTCTCCCCTGGTCCACGCTGCTTCGGCGGTCCTGGGTAAGATAGTTAATTCTAGCTTGCCCTATGTGGAAGAGAGCATACATGAACCAAGAACGAAGGTTATGATCGAGGAATGATTCGACAACTCACCGATGGTATGAAATGTGAAGAATTCAAGCA
>NW_026689732.1:15000-35000 GCF_943734765.1 Anopheles ziemanni | reverse complement strand
CAAACACTTGATATACGTTCTTCGGATGTACTTCGGGTGTCACCTGTTGTCCGAGGCCACTTGCATGGTCAACGGTTGAGGTGGTGATGGCGGGTCGGTGCTGTAGGGTGCCGGCCTGTTGGCTGCCTTGGCCGGGTTGGTTGGTTAACACTTGATTGGGCTTGCACCCGAGGGTAATGGCACTTGAAGGTGGGTACTGGCCGGCTGACCTGGTGTGATGGTTGGTTGGTGAACACTTGGCGGTACTTGCACTTGGCTGTGCTTGGACTTGAAGGTGGGATCCGGCTGGCCTAGGCCATTGGTGGTTGGTTGGTGGGTTAGCCCTTAGCTGGGCTGGCTGGCTGGCTGGCCATCGGTGGTGTGGTGTGGTGAGGTGTGTGGAGTCGAGCATCGCGCGCCGTTGCCTTCTTCGGAGTGTTGTAGGTACGCAAGTGCTTGCAATGCAAAGAGGTTGGTGATGGAGTGACATTGCCTTCACCATGGAGTTGCGGGTACTTAGGTACTTGCAAGGAGATGGTGGTATGGTGGTGTTGCGTGTGTGGTGTTCGATTAGAAAGATATAATTTCTAAGTCCGGATTAGTGCTGTCAGTGGGGCCGCCGCTAACAGGTCCTGCACGGCCACCGTGGGGCTTGACTTGGCGCTATTCCGGACTTGGGGCGATCACGATGTCCCCGTGCGGGACTTAGAAGATGGAAGAACACAAGTACCCTTATCCCATGACTTGTGAGCGATTGGCATACGTTACCACATGAAGAGAAAAATTGGCTAAGTCCCGGATCCATATTATATGAAGAGAAAAATCGGCTAAGTCCCGGATCCATATTATATGAAGAGAAAAATTGGCTAAGTCCCGGATCCATATTATATGAAGAGAAATATCGGCTAAGTCCAGGATCCATATATAATAACCTAATAATCGGCTAAGTCCCGGATCCATATTATATGAAGAGAAAAATCGGCTAAGTCCAGGATCCATATAATATGAAGAGAAAAATCGGCTAAGTCCCAGATTGGGTCTGTCAGAAATACACTTCCAAGTTACCACACAAGCAAGCAAGATGGCCTAGTGATGGATCCATATGATATGAAGAGAAAAATCGGCTAAGTCCAGGATCCATATAATATGAAGAGAAAAATCGGCTAAGTCCCAGATTGGGTCTGTCAGAAATACACTTCCAAGTTACCACACAAGCAAGCAAGCTGGCCTAGTGATGGATCCATATGATATGAAGAGAAAAATCGGCTAAGTCCAGGATCCATATAATATGAAGAGAAAAATCGGCTAAGTCCCAGATTGGGTCTGTCAGAAATACACTTCCAAGTTACCACACAAGCAAGCAAGATGGCCTAGTGATGGATCCATATGATATGAAGAGAAAAATCGGCTAAGTCCCAGATTGGGTCTGTCAGAAATACACTTCCAAGTTACCACACAAGCAAGCAAGATGGCCTAGTGATGGATCCATATGATATGAAGAGAAAAATCGGCTAAGTCCAGGATCCATATAATATGAAGAGAAAAATCGGCTAAGTCCCAGATTGGGTCTGTCAGAAATACACTTCCAAGTTACCACACAAGCAAGCAAGATGGCCTAGTGATGGATCCATATGATATGAAGAGAAAAATCGGCTAAGTCCAGGATCCATATAATATGAAGAGAAAAATCGGCTAAGTCCCAGATTGGGTCTGTCAGAAATACACTTCCAAGTTACCACACAAGCAAGCAAGATGGCCTAGTGATGGATCCATATGATATGAAGAGAAAAATCGGCTAAGTCCCAGATTGGGTCTGTCAGACATACACTATCAAGTTACCACACAAGCAAGCAAGATGGCCTAGTGATGGATCCATATGATATGAAGAGAAAAATCGGCTAAGTCCCAGATTGGGTCTGTCAGAAATACACTTCCAAGTTACCACATGAGCAAGCAAGATGGCCTAGTGATGGATCCATATAATATGCAGAGAAAAATCGGCTAAGTCCCAGATTGGGTCTGTCAGAAATACACTTCCAAGTTACCACATGAGCAAGCAAGTTACCACATGAAGAGAAAGCCGGCAAAGTCTGGGAATGTTACCACATGAACTGGAAAATGGGCAAAAACCTACCTTCACAGGGAACGTGAATAAGTAAGGCTGTAGACATCGGATCGACAAGCCAAAGACTGATATGGAAAGGAAATGAGTAGTACTAGCTTTCCTGAGAGTTGCAGAGCTTAGACTGCATATGAACGAAAGTTATTAAGCGTCAAAGTCAGAGAAGTTACCCAAAGGAACACAAGTTCCAACTTAGAGCATGTATACCGCCTAGACGGTAAGAGGTACGGCCAGGCTGAGGAATAAGGAAATGTTGGCCAACATGTTCCCTAACTATCCCCCGAAGACCGCAAAGCAATCCAACATCAACCAAGAAAGTTATAGCCCGATCAAGGAAACACCTACTTTGCACCGATATTGCACCAAATACATGTACCAAGCACCTTCGGTTGCATACCTGCAGGGGTTTACCATAGTAGGCCATGGAAGACCGATATACCGAACATAATCACTTTCTATCTCCTCGGGTGTTTGAGATAGCGCTTTGCGGTACAAGAACGAAAGTTAGACTTTATCTTGGTGCATCTTTTTGCCCAAGATCACAAGACCCTATCTACCAAGGCAAGAAAGTTGTGTGGGGACAAAATGTCCAAAAGTGCCCAAAGTGGCACACTTGAACCATATATTCGAGAAAAACACAAGTGTGGGCCCGAGCTAGCAAGTTGAAATGTTCTGACCGTCAGTAGCCCTAGTTGAGGTGCACTTATCATTATATGAGGCCAACGTGCCAGCTAGTCTCTAAAGGGGCGATATGGGTGTTCCAAGGTTTGTACCCAATTGAGGAAAAAACAGGGTAAGGTACGGTGTACCGCGAATAACTCGGGCTATAGATGTCCGATCGATGAGTTTGGCATATGTATGGAAAGGTCTCGACGAGACCTAACTACCCTGAAAGTATGAAGGCAAAGACTTGAATGACCGGGAAGTTATTAAGTGCACAAGTGGTAAAGTTGCACCAAAGTCCATGTTACCCGAAGTGGTACATGAACACCCAATATTCGACCAAAACACAAGTTTAGAGACGAGCTAGCGAGCTACATTGTTCAGACCGTCAGTAGCCCGCATCAAGACACGCATTTCATTATATTGAGCCTAGCCGCTAGCTCGACTCGAAGTCGGTCATATGGTTGGTTGATGGTTTGGACCGACCACGTGGTGTACCAAGGTGATGTACCTTTCATGAATTAAAACTCTGGCTGTATGGCACTGAGCGACAAGCTAAGGTGTGATTTGGAATAGTCTTGAGTGGGACTATTTAGGAAAAATGCGAACAAAAAATCACAAAGTCCTTGGGCGAAGCTATTAGCGAAACATAGAGCAAATTGGTACCAAAAACTATGGAAATGGGACTTGAGTCAAAAATAACCGCAAGTTGGAGAAGAGATAGCAAGCTTGCGTAGAACAATTATATTTGGTGCATGGTATCACCAACAAAAAAGTATATGGGGCCAAGGTGCTGGCTGGCCTCCAAAGTGGAGATATGGGCGATCCAAAGTTTGTACCCAAGTACGAACAAGTATGGAAAAAACAGGGTAAGGTACCAAGTACCATTAATAACTTCGGCTGTAGATGGCCGAGCGAGGCAAACGGCTCACCGTTGGAAAGGTCTTGGGGAGACCTATCTACCCTGAAAGTTTCATGAGGCTGAGATGAAAGACCACGGAGATATTAGGTGATGATGGTCCAATTCGGGGACCAAGTCGCAGGAAATGGCGCTTGACCAAAATCACCCTTGGAAGGTGAATACCGGCTTACCGGTAAGAGATAGCGACTTGGCGTAGAATATTCATAAGTTGGGCGTGTAGAGACGCAACTTTTATTATATGGGGCCAACCCGGTCAGGGTGCTCCAAGTCGGTCGTTTGGTTGGTTTATGGTTTGGGCCGACCACGTGGTGTGCCAAGTTGAGGTACCTTTCATGAATTATAACTTGGTCAGTTTGCCACCGAGCGACAAGTTGCGGTGTGTTTTGGAATGGTCTTGAGTGGGACTATCAAGCAAAAATACAAACAGAATATCAGCTTGTCCATGGCCGAAGCTATTAGTGAAACATATAGCAAAATGGGTCCGAAAACGAATGAAATGGGACTTGGACCAAGAATAACGGCAAGTTAGAGAAGAGATAGCAAGTTGGCGTAGAACAATTATATTTAGTGCATGGTATGACCAAGAAAAAAGTATATGGGGCAAAGGTGCTGGCTGGCCTCCAAAGTGGAGATATGGGCGATACAAAGTTTGTACCCAAGTATGGCAAAAACTGGTAGAGGTACCTTTCATGAATTACTGCTCAGGCTGTATGGCACTTAGCGGGACGCTTGGCTCTGGTATGGAATAGTCTTGAGTGGGACTATCAAGGAAAAATACGAACAAAAAATCAGCATGTCCACGGACGAAGGTATTAGCGAAACTTAGAGCGAAATTGCGACCAAGTCGCTGGAAATGGCCCTTGGACCAAGTATACCGTCAAGGCGGTACGAGATAGCGAGTTGACGTAGAACATTTATAAGTTTGCCTACAAGAGACAAAAGTTTAGTTATATGGGGCCAACCCGCTCAGGGTTGTCCAAGTCGGTCATATGGCTGATCGAAATTTTCGACCAAGTACTGAGAAAACAGGGTAAGGTACCGTGTACCTCGAATAACTTCGGCTGTAGATGTCCGAGCGAGGCAAACGGCATAGCGTTGGAAAGGTCTTGAGGTGCTCTAGGCACCCTAAAAGTATGAGAAAGCTATCTGGAAAACTTGTGGAGATATTAGAGAAACATAGGGCCCAAAAGATACCAAGTCGCAGGAAATGGGCCCTCCATGAACACCCTAAAATCCCAATTACGGCTAAGTTGCAGGCCAGCTAGCGAAGTGAAATGTTCTAGGCATAACTAGAACACGTTAAGGCGCAACTTTTTGAATAAGAACTTTTTTCGATATCTGGTCCCCAAAGGGGGGATATGGGCGATCAAAGGATTTTTTCAAGTTTCGGTACTTTTTACGGTATCGCTCATAGCTCCGGCTGTATGCAAGCAAATGACAATCTAAGACATGATTTGGAAAGGTATTGAGCAGTACTAACTTACGTTAGAACACAGCGAAGCGCTATCGGTTCATGGCAAGGCCGATATAAGCAGTCAAAGATGAAAAATGTTGACAAAATGAACAAAAATTACCTTGGTACGCGAATAGCGGCCAGGGATGAAGAGGTACGAAGGTGGTGTAGAAGAATTATAATTAGGGCTTGGTACGCTCTAAAAGTTTGCCGAAGACCGCAAAGCGCTCAGACCCATAGAAAGTGGCCATTTGGGCCGAACAGTGCGTGCAAAGAGGTGAAAATGCAAAAATTGCACTTTGGGGGGCGATTTGCGGGGGGAAGGAGGGGTCGGAGGGCAAAATGTCCCTTGACCAAAAAGTCTTATCTCGTCGAGATCTACAACATTGCCGAAGACCGCAAAGCGCTAGCTCGCAATCGAAAAATCGAGAATTTGAAAATTTTCTAAGTCTTGGGCTCCCTAAGGAAAAGTTTCAAAAATCACGTTTGTCCCCAATTTTGAAGGGGAAGGAGTCGGTTCCGGGGCATGGTGTCTTCGGCAAAAAGTCTTATCTTTTTGCGTACTTTCGACTAGTTCAATAAAAATTTTTGACCCAAAATTTGTTCGGCGGACCCCTAGGTCGAAAAACACGAAAAAAGTCGAAAAAAGTCGAAAATGTCGAAAAATGAGAAAACCTCATATTCGGACTCTACACGAGCCCCAGATATTGAAAAGTGAAATCCGCGGTCGATTTGGAACAAAAAATTGACCTAGGCAAAGTTGTATGGAGGTAGGGACCCCTGAGAAAAAAGTTTGGTCCCGAGGCTCCTTGGACCACCAAGTCCCTAGGTCGGACCAAAATCGGAAAAAATCCGACCAAAGTCGAAAGTGTCGAAAATTTTAAAAAACCCCTTTTGGGGCCCTATGGCCTCCCTAGATAATGAAAAGTGAGGTCCGCGGCCGATCCGGAAGAAAAACTTGACCTAGGCAAACTTGTATGACGGTGGGGACCCAAAAAAATTTCGATGAGTGTAGTTTAGACAGGCCGGAAAATGTATCGGTGGTCCGTATCAAGGGACGTCTTTTAGTTCCATGGGGTGGTGGTCGTCGAACAAAGTCGCCTAGGTCGACCACCAGAAAGACCAGTCGTGTTGTAATGGATGTTTTGACCACTTTACTAGGGAAACCTAGTAGGTCGAAGCAAATTTGGGGTTCGAGATGAGTTGGTGAAAGTTGGTCCAACCTAGGTGTGCTTGGTTTAGGTTGACCATGAAAGTAGAGCATGATGGGAATGACCATAACTTTGGTTCTAGATGTCGGATCGGTACACTTTCGGCAGTTTTGGAAAGGTGAAGGCCTGCTCTAGCTATGTTTCCTACCAAGCTGAGCGCCTACTAGTGACCCGGAGGAGGTATTAAGGGTCAAAGGCAAAAAGGGGTACCCTAAAGTGCGTGTGACCAAGAAAATGGGAAAAACGGTATCGCCTATAGCTCAGGCTGTATGGCTCGGATCGGAAAGCTTGGATATGCGTTGGAAAGGTCTTGACGAGCGCTAGCTATGTGTCCTACCAAGCGAAGCGCTAGGTGTTGAGCAAGTCGGTCATATTAGAGGGCAAAGGTGAAAAATGGTGGTTTAGAGGCGAAAATTCACCTTATGATCGAAAATAGCGGGCGAACGATAAGAGCTACGAACACGGCGTAGAACAATCATAAGTACGTTACCACAAGACCTAACTTTGGCCAATATAGAGCGAGAAGATCGGAGGTACCCATCAGGGTGATATGGCTGGTTCAAAGTTGGACCAAAACGAGACTTGAGAAATGGGTTGAAACACGGTATCGCGAATAACTCAGGCTGTATGGAACGGATCGACAAGCTAAGATCAGTGTTGGAAAGGTCGAACCGAGCGCTAACTATAATCCCAAACAACCGAAGCGCTAAGTGTTGAGCAAAACTGAGTTATTAAGCGACAAAGTGGAAAAATAATACCAAAATTTCCAAAAATCACACAAGACCAAGAATACCGAGCAGGCGGTAAGAGATAGCGGGTTGACGTAGAATACTTATAAGTTTGCCTCTACGAGACCTAAAAGTCGTCCATAGACAGCGAGAAGATCGGACCACTCTGGAAGGGTGATACGAGTGGTCAAAAATTGGCAAAAATGAAACATGGCTAAAATGGATTTGACTTGTGCACCGTATAGCTCCGGCTGTATGGCATGGATTGTTAAGCTAGGATATGTTTTGGAAAGGTAACACCCAGCGCTAGATACGACTAGAAGAAAGCAAAGCGCTAACTAGCATGATTTGGAAGTTATTAAGTGTCAAAGTCGAAAAATGTTACCAAAATTGAAACTCGAGTACATTGGGCCAAAAAGTACAAGTTGTGAAATTTGGACTTACGAGTAAAATACCGAGCAGGCGGTAAGAGATAGAGACTTGGTGTAGAACAATTATATGTTGGGCATGTTATAACCTATATTTGGCCCGAACATAGTGACGAGATCGGTGGTACCCAAAAGGGTGGTACGGGTGTTAGATGGTTTTCCCAGAGCATAAGCTCCACATGATATGGAAAACGGGAAACATCATAACTTCGGCTGTATGGCATGGAATGGAACGAACAAGGTATCGATGGAAAGAGAAAAGGTAGCGCTAACTATAATTCCTACCAAGCAAAGCGCTAGCATGTGACCGTTCAGGTGTTATTGTGAGTCAAAGTCAGAAATTGTTACCACGAGAGGCGAAAATCCAACTAAGTCCATTAATACCGGGCTGGCGGTAAGAGATACGGCTTGGCCGTAGAACATTTATAAGTTGGCAAAGACAAGACCTAAGTTTCGTCCATAGACGACAAGAAGATCGAAGATACCTGAAGGTGAGATATGGGCGTCCCAAAGTGGGCCTTTGAAAAAGTGACAAACTTCCCTTATAACAGCATACACCAAATATCTCTGGCTCTATGGCACCGAATAAGAAGTTGAGCTCAGCGATAGAAAGGTGATAGTCAGCGCTAAATATCATTGGAACAGAGTGAAGCGCTAAAGGGAAAGGATCTTGGTGATATAAGGTGACAAAGTCGAGAAAAGTTGCCTCAAAATCATGAAAAATGTGAGAAAATGGCTAAGTCCCGGGTGCCTTAAGGGCAGGTTGATCGAATGTACCGAGCTGGCGGTACGAGATAGAGACTTGGTGTAGAACAATTATATGTTTGGCATGGCAAGACCTACATTTGGCCAATACAAAGTGAGAAGATCAAAGAAACCCGTAAGGGTGATATTGGTGTCCAAAGGTAAAAAGCACTAAGTCAAGAAGTCAGTATGCGATGAAACACGGACCAAGAGTACCAAGCAATTGGTGCAAGTTAGAGCCTTAATGGTTCAAGATAGAAACTTGGTGTAGAACAATTATAAGTTTGGCATAGCAAGACCTACATTTGGTCAATACATAATGCGAAGATCAAAGATACCCGTAAGGGTGATATTGGTGTCCAAAGGAAAAAAACACTAAGTCTTGGGAAACTTATATGAAGAAAAAGGACCCTGATGGGTCATATGGAATTGATCGAAAAATCGGCTAAGTCCCAAAATGGGGATGTCAGAACTACACTCAAATGTTACCACATCAAGCAAGGCAAACTTATATGAAGGAAAGGACCCTGATGGGTCATATGGTATGGATCGAAAAATCGGCTAAGTCCCAAAATGGGGATGTCAGAACTACACTCATGTGTTACCACACCAAGCAAGGCAAACTTATATGAAGGAAAGGACCCTGATGGGTCATATGGTATTTTACGAAAAATCGGCTAAGTCCCAAAATGGGGATGTCAGAACTACACTCAAATGTTACCACACCAAGCAAGGCAAACTTATATGAAGGAAAGGACCCTGATGGGTCATATGGTATTTTACGAAAAATCGGCTAAGTCCCAAAATGGGGATGTCAGAACTACACTCAAATGTTACCACACCAAGCAAGGCAAACTTATATGAAGGAAAGGACCCTGATGGGTCATATGGTATTTTACGAAAAATCGGCTAAGTCCCAAAATGGGGATGTCAGAACTACACTCAAATGTTACCACACCAAGCAAGGCAAACTTATATGAAGGAAAGGACCCTGATGGGTCATATGGTATGGATCGAAAAATCGGCTAAGTCCCAAAATGGGGATGTCAGAACTACACTCAAATGTTACCACACCAAGCAAGGCAAACTTATATGAAGGCAAGGACCCTGATGGGTCATATGGTATTTTACGAAAAATCGGCTAAGTCCCAAAATGGGGATGTCAGAACTACACTCAAATGTTACCACACCAAGCAAGGCAAACTTATATGAAGCAAAGGACCCTGATGGGTCATATGGTATTGATTGAAAAATCGGCTAAGTCCCAAAATGGGGATGTCAGAACTACACTCAAATGTTACCACACCAAGCAAGGCAAACTTATATGAAGCAAAGGACCCATATGGGTCATATGGTATTTTACGAAAAATCGGCTAAGTCCCAAAATGGGGATGTCAGAACTACACTCAAATGTTACCACACCAAGCAAGGCAAACTTATATGAAGCAAAGGACCCTGATGGGTCATATGGTATTTTACGAAAAATCGGCTAAGTCCCAAAATGGGGATGTCAGAACTACACTCAAATGTTACCACACCAAGCAAGGCAAACTTATATGAAGGCAAGGACCCTGATGGGTCATATGGTATTTTACGAAAAATCGGCTAAGTCCCAAAATGGGGATGTCAGAACTACACTAAAAAGTTACCACACCAAGCAAGGCAAACTTATATGAAGCAAAGGACCCATATGGGTCATATGGTATTTTACGAAAAATCGGCTAAGTCCCAAAATGATGATGTCAGAACTACACTCAAATGTTACCATACCAAGCAAGGCAAACTTATATGAAGCAAAGGACCCTGATGGGTCATATGGTATTTTACGAAAAATCGGCTAAGTCCCAAAATGGGGATGTCAGAACTACACTAAAAAGTTACCACACCAAGCAAGGCAAAGTACCTAGGTGAACCCTAGGAAGAAACACGGACCAAGTCAGATGGCCTAAGTCAATAGAACAAGTGACCTAGGCAAAGTTGTATGGCGCTGAGGACCCTGAAAAATCTGGTTAGTGTAGTTTAGACAGGGTAGGTTTTTGGGTCGGCCGAACTCCCTTATTTTGGGTTTTGGCCTCATCAAGAAGCTACACCTAGGCAAACTGCCTAGGGTGAAAGTGCGAAGACCAATCGAATAGTAAGACAAGTTTTGACCGATCGCCCTAGGCAAGCTTGTATGAAGAAAGGGACCCTAAGGGTCATATGGAAATACATGAAAAATCGGCTAAGTCCCAAAATTTAGATGTCAGAACTACACTAAAAAGTTACCACATCAAGCAAGGCAAACTACCTAGGTGAACCCTAGCAAGAAACACGGACCAAGTCAGATGGCCTAAGTCAAGAGTGCAAGTGACCTAGGCAAAGTTGTATGACGGTGAGGACCCTGAAAAATCTGGTTAGTGTAGTTTAGACAGGGGAGGTTTTTGGGTCGGCTGAACCTCCTTATTTTGGGTTTTGACCTCCTCAAGAAGCTACACCTAGGCAAACTGCCTAGGGTGAAAGTGCGAAGACCAATCGAATAGTAAGACAAGTTTTGACCGATCGCCCTAGGCAAGCTTGTATGAAGAAAGGGACCCTATGGGTCATATGGAAATACATGAAAAATCGGCTAAGTCCCAAAATTGGGATGTCTGAACTACACTAAAAAGTTACCACATCAAGCAAGGCAAAGTACCTAGGTGAACCCTAGCAAGAAACACGGACCAAGTCAGATGGCCTAAGTCAAGAGAACAAGTGACCTAGGCAAAGTTGTATGACGGTGAGGGCCCTGAAAAATCTGGTTAGTGTAGTTTAGACAGGGGAGGTTTTTGGGTCGGCTGAACCTCCTTATTTTGGGTTTTGACCTCCTCAAGAAGCTACACCTAGGCAAACTGCCTAGGGTGAAAGTGCGAAGACCAATCGAATAGTAAGACAAGTTTTGACCGATCGCCCTAGGCAAGCTTGTATGAAGAAAGGGACCCTATGGGTCATATGGAAATACATGAAAAATCGGCTAAGTCCCAAAATTGGGATGTCTGAACTACACTAAAAAGTTACCACAGCAAGCAAGGCAAAGTACCTAGGTGAACCCTAGGAAGAAACACGGACCAAGTCAGATGGCCTAAGTCAAGAGTACAAGTGACCTAGGCAAAGTTGTATGGCGCTGAGGACCCTGAAAAATCGGGTTAGTGTAGTTCAGACAGGGGAGGTTTCTGGGTCGGCTGAACCTCCTTATTTCGGGTTTTGGCCTCCTCAAGAAGACAGACCTAGGCAAACTGCCTAGGGTGAAAGTGCGAAGACCAATCGAATAGTAAGACAAGTTTTGACCGATCGCCCTAGGCAAGCTTGTATGAAGAAAGGGACCCTATGGGTCATATGGAAATACATGAAAAATCGGCTAAGTCCCAAAATTGGGATGTCTGAACTACACTAAAAAGTTACCACATCAAGCAAGGCAAAGTACCTAGGTGAACCCTAGGAAGAAACACGGACCAAGTCAGATGGCCTAAGTCAAGAGTACAAGTGACCTAGGCAAAGTTGTATGGCGCTGAGGACCCTGAAAAATCGGGTTAGTGTAGTTCAGACAGGGGAGGTTTCTGGGTCGGCTGAACCTCCTTATTTCGGGTTTTGGCCTCCTCAAGAAGACAGACCTAGGCAAAGTGCCTAGGGTGAAAGTGCGAAGACCAATCGAATAGTAAGACAAGTTTTGACCGATCGCCCTAGGCAAGCTTGTATGAAGAAAGGGACCCTATGGGTCATATGGAAATATACGAAAAATCGGCTAAGTCCCGAAATTGGGATGTCTGAACTACACTAAAAAGTTACCACATCAAGCAAGGCAAAGTACCTAGGTGAACCCTAGGAAGAAACACGGACCAAGTCAGATGGCCTAAGTCAAGAGTACAAGTGACCTAGGCAAAGTTGTATGGCGCTAAGGACCATGAAAAATCGGGTTAGTGTAGTTAAGACAGGGGAGGTTTCAGGGTCGGCTGGACCTCCTTATTTCGGGTTTTGGCCTCCTCAAGAAGACAGACCTAGGCGAACTGCCTAGGGTGAAAGTGCGAAGACCAATCGAATAGTAAGACAAGTTTTGACCGATCGCCCTAGGCAAGCTTGTATGAAGAAAGGGACCCTATGGGTCATATGGAAATATACGAAAAATCGGCTAAGTCCCAAAATTGGGATGTCAGAACTACACTATAAAGTTACCACATTAGCAAGGCAGACTTGTATGAAGAACGGGACCCTGGTGAAAGTAGCAAATATCCCAAACCGAACATGAATATTATACACACAAGAGTACGAACATAAAGGAACACGGACCAAGCGTACCGAGAGAATCGGTACTATAGAACCCTCGTGGTTCTACACAAAGACTTTATGTTAGGGGTTCAAGCCCCATAGTACTCAAACGGTGACAGTAGCAAATATCCCAAAACGAACGTGAATCTTATTCACAAAAGTACGAACATAAAGGAACACGGACCAAGCGTACCGAGAGAATCGGTACTATAGAGCCCTCGTGGTTCTACACAAAGACTTTATGTTCGGGGTTCACACCCCAAATCGAACGTGGAATTTACTTTCTGATGGTCATGCGGTCGTCCAAAGGGGTCTAGTATCCTGGGATGACAAGCATCACGGGCACAGCTCGTATCAAAACAGTCGAAGAGGCCCGCGAAAGCTTGCTTTCCATGGCTATGCGATGCACAAATTGAGTTTACTCACCGTAGTATAAAACGAACGAACCGAACCTATCCGAGTAGGGATAATGGGCGCAGTAACATACTTCTGTGACCCAGCGAGAGTTGAACGAGGTGACATGAACTGTCAGTGGCTTATATCAGATGGGATACATACATGAGATTGCTTTCAAATCTACACTCGAAAACCTAACCAAGTAAAAGCGAACGTGGGGAGGATTCGAAACTGGTAACGAAATCTTAAGCTGGAAAGAGTCATCACTATGGATACATATTATGCGAAACCAATCAAGTGCTCAGTACTGATCCAAAACCTAAGAGCACTAGTGAACACCTTATTCTCACCCTAGTTCACATCCAAGTGATCGACCACGTGTGTGAAGCAAAGACCAATCGAATTCCTCAATGAACCGAACACTATGAACAAATGGCCAAAAACGTTATAACTATCCAAACATCCTACTATCTAGCGAAAGTCATCACGATGGAACCATACCATGATCTTTAACCTATAGCGCTCACCATATTCCTACCCAGAGTGCAAGTGAACAGATTGCCCACCCGTACCCAGTTCACAACCACGTGATCGACTAACATACCGAGGTTACCACAAGTCAAAGTTATACGTTTACAAGCGCAAGACCAATCGAAAACCCCGAAAGCAATCTCGACCCAAAATGTATTATCCGTGAGTGTAGTCGAGTCTCGTACTCGTCATCTGTAATCGTCGGATAGAATATCCAGTACACGGTTGTCTTTCCAAATGAAATCTACATACAGAACTCGCTCTTGGCAAATGGGTGGCAATGGCGCAATCAGGAGCGAGTTCCCGTCCGGGTGCCAAGTGATTGGCAAATGTCTGGGGGAAAGCAACCATATGTTGATTTGTCTGTTAGTGTACTGGGTGTTTGAGGTATGTAGTATCCACGCTTGGTTGGGTGTGTCAGAGGACCATGGATGCGTTCACAACCCCAATTGGGGTACATCGGGAATGATTTTGTGGAACCGATGTGCCCGGCACACACTAAGTTTTGTTGCAAGTTAATAGTGTGCCATGTCCGGGGGGGTTGTGATTAAACTCTGGTGAATTGCGTACTGTGGTGATTGGGGTATGAAAGCCCCGCAGTTGCAATGATCGGACGCGCCTAGCGTGTCCTTTAGTTGATGGTAGGGAAATGAAGGCCCTTGTCAGCTCACCTAAGTATTCATGGAAGTTTGGCATAAGGTCGCTGTGGTAGGGGTATGAAGGCCCCGTCAGCGCATGCACAATCGGGCGCACGAGCGCTTAGCGGAGTCGAATGCCGCTCAAGTGCCTGTCCGGTGCATCGGGTGTGTGTGATACGAGGGCAATGAGGTTCGCACGGGGGCTCGCCTCCCGTGTGCTACCGGACTTGACAACATATAGAACGTGGTGTTTGCTCCTCCGGGTGCAATGGGACAATGAACATTCGAACGCAAAGTCGGAATTCTGGTTGATCCTACCAGTAATATACGCTCGTCTCAAAGGTTAAGCCATGCATGTCTAAGTACAAACAGATTTAATGTGAAACCGCATAAGGCTCAGTATAACAGCTATAATTTACGAGATCATCAACCTAGTTACTTGGATAACTGTGGAAAATCTAGAGCTAATACATGCAACATGCCAGGACCCTCGCGGGAACTGGTGCACTTATTAGTCAAACCAATCGCGGGTTCTCCGTGTCATTGAGTTGAAGTCTGGATAATGATGCTGATCGTATGGTCTCGCACCGACGACAGATCTCGCAAATATCTGCCCTATCAACTATGGATGGTAGTATAGAGGACTACCATGGTTGCAACGGGTAACGGGGAATCAGGGTTCGATTCCGGAGAGGGAGCCTGAGAAATGGCTACCACATCCAAGGAAGGCAGCAGGCGCGTAAATTACCCAATCCCGGGACGGGGAGGTAGTGACGAGAAATAACAATATGAAACTCTTTAATGATGTTTCATAATTGGAATGAGTAGAGCATAAATCCTTCTACGAGGATCAAGTGGAGGGCAAGTCTGGTGCCAGCAGCCGCGGTAATTCCAGCTCCACTAGCGTATATTAAAATTGTTGCGGTTAAAACGTTCGAAGTTGATACTTGTCCAACACAGTCCGGCTCCGCCGACCCGGTCAACCCGTGGTCGGTGGGCCAAGTCGGAATCTGGTTGCGACTCAATGGTGTGGTAGGGCACCAAGTCTGTGTCATGGTGTGCCCTTCAACGGGTGCAAGTGTAACATAGAGCTCGACCGCTCACGTTTACCTTGAACAAATTAGAGTGCTTAAAGCAGGGTGCCCAAACGCCCTAGAATAATCTTGCATGGAATAATGGAATACGACCTTGGTCTAATCTTTCATTGGTTTGTACTCAGACCGGAGGTAATGATTAACAGAAGTAGTTGGGGACACTAGTATTACGGCGCGAGAGGTGAAATTCGTAGACCGTCGTAAGACTAACTAAAGCGAAGGCATTTGTCAAGGATGCTTTCTTTAATCAAGAACGAAAGTTAGAGGATCGAAGGCGATTAGATACCGCCCTAGTTCTAACCGTAAACGATGCCAACTAGCAATTGGGAGACGCTACAACCAGGTGCTCTCAGTAGCTTCCGGGAAACCAAAGTCAGGTTCCGGGGGAAGTATGGTTGCAAAGTTGAAACTTAAAGGAATTGACGGAAGGGCACCACAATGAAATGGAGCTTGCGGTTCAATTTGACTCAACACGGGAAAACTTACCAGGTCCGAACTTATGGAGGTGAGACAGATTAATAGCTCTTTCTCAAATTTAAGGGTAGTGGTGCATGGCCGTTCTTAGTTCGTGGATTGATTTGTCTGGTTAATTCCGATAACGAACGTGACTCACATATGCTAACTAGAACGCAGTCAGCGTTAATGCGTCGATGCCGATTGGAACGGGTTAGGACCTTTCGGTGGAGTATGACCTGACACCTTCGCTGTTCGTGTGCGCAAGTGCACTTACGGTACGCTGCTTAGCAGGACAATTTGTGTTTAGCAAAATGAGATCGAGCGATAACAGGTCCGTGATGCCCTTAGATGTTCTGGGCTACACGCGTGCTACAATGTGGGTAGCAGCGTGTCTCCTATTCCGAGAGGAACGGGAAATCACTCAAATACTCACTTAGTAGGGATTATGGATTGCAATGGTCCATATGAACTCGGAACTTCTAGTAAGTGCTGGTCATCAGCCAGCGTTGAATACGTCCCTGCCCTTTGTACACACCGCCCGTCGCTACTACCGATGGATTATTTAGTGAGGTCTTTGGAGATGATCGTTCGCTGGATCCTCGTGAACCGCGTCTGCTTTATCGAAGTTGACCGAACTTGATGATTTAGAGGAAGTAAAAGTCGTAACAAGGTTTCCGTAGGTGAACCTGCGGAAGGATCATTAGTGGCCAAGTGATCCTTCCAGAAGTCCGAACCTGCGGGTTGAGACTTCGGCACAAGTTGCCATATGATAATTGACGAAACACTATAGAAGTCCGAACCTGCGGGTTGAGACTCAGGCACAAGTTGCCATATGAAAGTTGACGAAACACTAACAAGTCCGAACCTGCGGGTTGAGACTTAGGCACACGTTGCCTTATACATGACTTCGAACAAATACACAAGTCCGAACCTGCGGGTTGAGACTTAGGCACAAGTTGCCTTATACATGACTTCGAACAAATACACAAGTCCGAACCTGCGGGTTGAGACTTAGGCACAAGTTGCCATATGAAAGTTGACGAAACACTAACAAGTCCGAACCTGCGGGTTGAGACTTAGGCACACGTTGCCTTATACATGACTTCGAACAAATACACAAGTCCGAACCTGCGGGTTGAGACTTAGGCACAAGTTGCCTTATACATACATTGGCCAAATAAACAGAAGTCCGAACCTGCGGGTTGAGACTTAGGCACAAGTTGCCATATTATATTCGATCAAACACTAAGTAGTCCGAACCTGCGGGTTGAGACTCAAGACCGTAACAAGATGTCACTATACAAGTCCGAACCTAAGGGTTGAGACTTAATGCGATCTAGATACCAAGTTGACATCCAATACCTGTTGAGCAAAACCAAAGATTCCCTGTTCTCGAATGATTACACTATATAACAGGGAATCATGAAGAAATCAAGCAAGCGTGAAACAAAGTCATCACTTGGGCATGCTCGATAGCCAACCACATGACCTTAACCTAAGAGAGCATGCAAACCACATGATACCTATAAACGATTAACCCGCCCTAGTTCAATCGTTCACCAAGTGATGACTTCAGTATGGCTAAGAGAAAAACTTTTAAATGGGAAAAACTCTAAGTCCGAACCTCCGGGTTGAGACTTCCGCGTCGGAGGTGGGCGCACCTCCTATCCGAAAGATGATGAATCAGGGGTGTTCGGTCAGCAATGGTCGGATGCCCCGTCGTAGTCCAACTATGACAATCAAAGTCAAGACCTCCGGGTTGAGACTTTCCGCGAGTACAAGCATAAAGGAACACGGACCAAGCCGTACCGAGAGAATCGGTACTAGAGCCCTCGTGGTTCTACATTGAGAGAGCCCTCGTGGTTCTCATTAGGGGCTTTATGCAAGTCGTACTCAATACTGTGGTGTGAAGTATAAAGTATAGTCTTCGCCTGGTCCACGCTGCTTCGGCGGTCCTGGGTAAGATAGTTCATTCTAGCTTGCCCTATAGTGGAATGAGGACACTTAATGCTTCGTCTTTTAGCGGCGGCTAGACTCCTCCTCACGGGGAACGAGTTGACGCACACAGCGGCGGCTTACGCACTATGGCAATCATGGATGCCTGAAGATTCCGTGAAGTTCTCCCCTGGTCCACGCTGCCTCGGCAGTCCTGGGTAAAATGGAATATTTCCAGCTTGCCCTATAGTGGAAGAGGACTATCCAACAATACAAAGTCAAGACCTCCGGGTTGAGACTTTCCGCGTCGGTGGTGTCGCGCACCGCCTATCCGAAAGATGGTGTAACAGGGGTGTTCGATCAGCAATGGTCGGATGCCCCGTCATAGTCCAACTATGACAACCAAAGTCAAGACCTCCGGGTTGAGACTTTCCGCGTCCGGAGGTACGCGTACCGCCTACCCGAAAGATGGTGTGCTTCTGGGGTATTCGATGAGTCGGATACCCCGTCGTAGTCCAACTATGACAATACAAAGTCAAGACCTCCGGGTTGAGACTTCCGCGTCGG
Source organism: Anopheles ziemanni (assembly GCF_943734765.1). Classification (NCBI taxonomy): domain Eukaryota; kingdom Metazoa; phylum Arthropoda; class Insecta; order Diptera; family Culicidae; genus Anopheles; species Anopheles ziemanni. Next base: position 16,855 of record NW_026689732.1, on the reverse strand, counting down.
AGGTGCGCGCACCGCCTACCCGAAAGATGATGAATCAGGGGTGTTCGATCAGCAATGGTCGGATGCCCCGTCGTAGTCCAACTATGACAATCAAAGTCAAGACCTCCGGGTTGAGACTTCCGCGTCCGGAGGTACGCGTACCGCCTACCCGAAAGATGGTGAATCAGGGGTGTTCGATCAGCAATGGTCGGATGCCCCGTCGTAGTCCAACTATGACAATCAAAGTCAAGACCTCCGGGTTGAGACTTTCTAAGAGTACAAGCATAAAGGAACACGGACCAAGCCGTACCGAGAGAATCGGTACTAGAGCCCTCGTGGTTCTACATTGAGAGAGCCCTCGTGGTTCTCATTAGGGGCTTTATGCAAGTCGTACTCAATACTGTGGTGTGAAGTATAAAGTATAGAGTCCTCCACTGGTCCACGCTGCTCCGGCGGTCCTGGGTAAGATAGTTCATTCTAGCTTGCCCTATGTGGAAGAGGACTCAATACCCTACCTGTTGAGCTTGAAACAAAGTCATCACTTGGGCATGCTCATATTGCCATACAATATTCCATTATCTACTAATGAGCATGCAGCTATATGATTATAACCTGTAAACGATTACCCCGCCGTAGTTCAGCGCTTCAACCAAGTGATGACTTCAGTATGGCTAGTGTGTGAAGTATAAAGTATAGTCCTCCCCTGGTCCACACTGCTTCGGCGGTCCTGGGTAAGATAGTTAGTTCTAGCTTGCCCTATGTGGAAGAGGACACCATACTTAATACTGTGGTGTAATGAACAAAGTATAGTCCTCCACTGGTCCACGCTGCTTTGCAGTCCTGGGTAAGATAGTTAATTCTAGCTTGCCCTATGTGGAAGAGGGCATACAAGACAAAGTATAGTTCTCCCCTGGTCCACGCTGCTCCGGCGGTCCTGGGTAAGATAGTTAATTCTAGCTTGCCCTATGTGGAAGAGGACATAATACTCTACCTGTTGAGCTTTAAACAAAGTCATCACTTGGGCATGCTCTATAGCCAACCACATGACATTAACCTAAGAGAGCATGCAGCGTATTATCCCAATGCAAAGTAAACGATAGACTCGCCCTAGTTCAGTGCTTCAACCAAGTGATGACTTCAATATGGCTAGTGTGTGAAGTATAAAGTATAGTCCTCCCCTGGTCCACACTGCTTCGGCGGTCCTGGGTAAGATAGTTAGTTCTAGCTTGCCCTATGTGGAAGAGGACACCATACTTAATACTGTGGTGTAATGAACAAAGTATAGTCCTCCACTGGTCCACGCTGCTTCGGCGGTCCTGGGTAAGATAGTTAATTCTAGCTTGCCCTATGTGGAAGAGGGCATACAAGACAAAGTATAGTTCTCCCCTGGTCCACGCTGCTTCGGCGGTCCTGGGTAAGATAGTTAATTCTAGCTTGCCCTATGTGGAAGAGAGCATACATGAACCAAGAACGAAGGTTATGATCGAGGAATGATTCGACAACTAACCGATGGTATGAAATGTGAAGAATTCAAGCAAGCACACAATCAAGTCATCACTTGGGCATGCTCGATAGCCAACCTCATGACATTAACCTAGTAGAGCATGCGAAAACCAATATATATGTAAACGATGCCTCCCTAGTTCAGCGCTTCAACCAAGTGATGACTTCAGAATGGCTAAATCAAATCGGTTCAAACCATACCATCGGTATCCTATTGAAACACACAAGTCGATATCAAACCTCATGATTGTGTAGTCCTCCACTGGTCCACGCCGCTTCGGCCGTCCTGGGTAAAATGGAACATTCCAGCTTGCCCTATGTGGAAGAGGGCACATTACTCAATACTGTGGTGTGAAGTATAAAGTTCAGTTCT
>NW_026689732.1:0-7500 GCF_943734765.1 Anopheles ziemanni | reverse complement strand
CTGGCTGGCCATCGGTGGTGTGGTGTGGTGAGGTGTGTGGAGTCGAGCATCGCGCGCCGTTGCCTTCTTCGGAGTGTTGTAGGTACGCAAGTGCTTGCAATGCAAAGAGGTTGGTGATGGAGTGACATTGCCTTCACCATGGAGTTGCGGGTACTTAGGTACTTGCAAGGAGATGGTGGTATGGTGGTGTTGCGTGTGTGGTGTTCGATTAGAAAGATATAATTTCTAAGTCCGGATTAGTGCTGTCAGTGGGGCCGCCGCTAACAGGTCCTGCACGGCCACCGTGGGGCTTGACTTGGCGCTATTCCGGACTTGGGGCGATCACGATGTCCCCGTGCGGGACTTAGAAGATGGAAGAACACAAGTACCCTTATCCCATGACTTGTGAGCGATTGGCATACGTTACCACATGAAGAGAAAAATTGGCTAAGTCCCGGATCCATATTATATGAAGAGAAAAATCGGCTAAGTCCCGGATCCATATTATATGAAGAGAAAAATTGGCTAAGTCCCGGATCCATATAATAACCTAATAATCGGCTAAGTCCAGGATCCATATTATATGAAGAGAAAAATCGGCTAAGTCCAGGATCCATATATAATAACCTTATAATCGGCTAAGTCCAGGATCCATATGATATGAAGAGAAAAATCGGCTAAGTCCCAGATTGGGTCTGTCAGAAATACACTTCCAAGTTACCACACAAGCAAGCAAGATGGCCTAGTGATGGATCCATATGATATGAAGAGAAAAATCGGCTAAGTCCAGGATCCATATAATATGAAGAGAAAAATCGGCTAAGTCCCAGATTGGGTCTGTCAGAAATACACTTCCAAGTTACCACACAAGCAAGCAAGATGGCCTAGTGATGGATCCATATGATATGAAGAGAAAAATCGGCTAAGTCCAGGATCCATATAATATGAAGAGAAAAATCGGCTAAGTCCCAGATTGGGTCTGTCAGAAATACACTTCCAAGTTACCACACAAGCAAGCAAGATGGCCTAGTGATGGATCCATATGATATGAAGAGAAAAATCGGCTAAGTCCCAGATTGGGTCTGTCAGAAATACACTTCCAAGTTACCACACAAGCAAGCAAGATGGCCTAGTGATGGATCCATATGATATGAAGAGAAAAATCGGCTAAGTCCAGGATCCATATAATATGAAGAGAAAAATCGGCTAAGTCCCAGATTGGGTCTGTCAGAAATACACTTCCAAGTTACCACACAAGCAAGCAAGATGGCCTAGTGATGGATCCATATGATATGAAGAGAAAAATCGGCTAAGTCCAGGATCCATATAATATGAAGAGAAAAATCGGCTAAGTCCCAGATTGGGTCTGTCAGAAATACACTTCCAAGTTACCACACAAGCAAGCAAGATGGCCTAGTGATGGATCCATATGATATGAAGAGAAAAATCGGCTAAGTCCCAGATTGGGTCTGTCAGACATACACTATCAAGTTACCACACAAGCAAGCAAGATGGCCTAGTGATGGATCCATATGATATGAAGAGAAAAATCGGCTAAGTCCCAGATTGGGTCTGTCAGAAATACACTTCCAAGTTACCACATGAGCAAGCAAGATGGCCTAGTGATGGATCCATATAATATGCAGAGAAAAATCGGCTAAGTCCCAGATTGGGTCTGTCAGAAATACACTTCCAAGTTACCACATGAGCAAGCAAGTTACCACATGAAGAGAAAGCCGGCAAAGTCTGGGAATGTTACCACATGAACTGGAAAATGGGCAAAAACCTACCTTCACAGGGAACGTGAATAAGTAAGGCTGTAGACATCGGATCGACAAGCCAAAGACTGATATGGAAAGGAAATGAGTAGTACTAGCTTTCCTGAGAGTTGCAGAGCTTAGACTGCATATGAACGAAAGTTATTAAGCGTCAAAGTCAGAGAAGTTACCCAAAGGAACACAAGTTCCAACTTAGAGCATGTATACCGCCTAGACGGTAAGAGGTACGGCCAGGCTGAGGAATAAGGAAATGTTGGCCAACATGTTCCCTAACTATCCCCCGAAGACCGCAAAGCAATCCAACATCAACCAAGAAAGTTATAGCCCGATCAAGGAAACACCTACTTTGCACCGATATTGCACCAAATACATGTACCAAGCACCTTCGGTTGCATACCTGCAGGGGTTTACCATAGTAGGCCATGGAAGACCGATATACCGAACATAATCACTTTCTATCTCCTCGGGTGTTTGAGATAGCGCTTTGCGGTACAAGAACGAAAGTTAGACTTTATCTTGGTGCATCTTTTTGCCCAAGATCACAAGACCCTATCTACCAAGGCAAGAAAGTTGTGTGGGGACAAAATGTCCAAAAGTGCCCAAAGTGGCACACTTGAACCATATATTCGAGAAAAACACAAGTGTGGGCCCGAGCTAGCAAGTTGAAATGTTCTGACCGTCAGTAGCCCTAGTTGAGGTGCACTTATCATTATATGAGGCCAACGTGCCAGCTAGTCTCTAAAGGGGCGATATGGGTGTTCCAAGGTTTGTACCCAATTGAGGAAAAAACAGGGTAAGGTACGGTGTACCGCGAATAACTCGGGCTATAGATGTCCGATCGATGAGTTTGGCATATGTATGGAAAGGTCTCGACGAGACCTAACTACCCTGAAAGTATGAAGGCAAAGACTTGAATGACCGGGAAGTTATTAAGTGCACAAGTGGTAAAGTTGCACCAAAGTCCATGTTACCCGAAGTGGTACATGAACACCCAATATTCGACCAAAACACAAGTTTAGAGACGAGCTAGCGAGCTACATTGTTCAGACCGTCAGTAGCCCGCATCAAGACACGCATTTCATTATATTGAGCCTAGCCGCTAGCTCGACTCGAAGTCGGTCATATGGTTGGTTGATGGTTTGGACCGACCACGTGGTGTACCAAGGTGATGTACCTTTCATGAATTAAAACTCTGGCTGTATGGCACTGAGCGACAAGCTAAGGTGTGATTTGGAATAGTCTTGAGTGGGACTATTTAGGAAAAATGCGAACAAAAAATCACAAAGTCCTTGGGCGAAGCTATTAGCGAAACATAGAGCAAATTGGTACCAAAAACTATGGAAATGGGACTTGAGTCAAAAATAACCGCAAGTTGGAGAAGAGATAGCAAGCTTGCGTAGAACAATTATATTTGGTGCATGGTATCACCAACAAAAAAGTATATGGGGCCAAGGTGCTGGCTGGCCTCCAAAGTGGAGATATGGGCGATCCAAAGTTTGTACCCAAGTACGAACAAGTATGGAAAAAACAGGGTAAGGTACCAAGTACCATTAATAACTTCGGCTGTAGATGGCCGAGCGAGGCAAACGGCTCACCGTTGGAAAGGTCTTGGGGAGACCTATCTACCCTGAAAGTTTCATGAGGCTGAGATGAAAGACCACGGAGATATTAGGTGATGATGGTCCAATTCGGGGACCAAGTCGCAGGAAATGGCGCTTGACCAAAATCACCCTTGGAAGGTGAATACCGGCTTACCGGTAAGAGATAGCGACTTGGCGTAGAATATTCATAAGTTGGGCGTGTAGAGACGCAACTTTTATTATATGGGGCCAACCCGGTCAGGGTGCTCCAAGTCGGTCGTTTGGTTGGTTTATGGTTTGGGCCGACCACGTGGTGTGCCAAGTTGAGGTACCTTTCATGAATTATAACTTGGTCAGTTTGCCACCGAGCGACAAGTTGCGGTGTGTTTTGGAATGGTCTTGAGTGGGACTATCAAGCAAAAATACAAACAGAATATCAGCTTGTCCATGGCCGAAGCTATTAGTGAAACATATAGCAAAATGGGTCCGAAAACGAATGAAATGGGACTTGGACCAAGAATAACGGCAAGTTAGAGAAGAGATAGCAAGTTGGCGTAGAACAATTATATTTAGTGCATGGTATGACCAAGAAAAAAGTATATGGGGCAAAGGTGCTGGCTGGCCTCCAAAGTGGAGATATGGGCGATACAAAGTTTGTACCCAAGTATGGCAAAAACTGGTAGAGGTACCTTTCATGAATTACTGCTCAGGCTGTATGGCACTTAGCGGGACGCTTGGCTCTGGTATGGAATAGTCTTGAGTGGGACTATCAAGGAAAAATACGAACAAAAAATCAGCATGTCCACGGACGAAGGTATTAGCGAAACTTAGAGCGAAATTGCGACCAAGTCGCTGGAAATGGCCCTTGGACCAAGTATACCGTCAAGGCGGTACGAGATAGCGAGTTGACGTAGAACATTTATAAGTTTGCCTACAAGAGACAAAAGTTTAGTTATATGGGGCCAACCCGCTCAGGGTTGTCCAAGTCGGTCATATGGCTGATCGAAATTTTCGACCAAGTACTGAGAAAACAGGGTAAGGTACCGTGTACCTCGAATAACTTCGGCTGTAGATGTCCGAGCGAGGCAAACGGCATAGCGTTGGAAAGGTCTTGAGGTGCTCTAGGCACCCTAAAAGTATGAGAAAGCTATCTGGAAAACTTGTGGAGATATTAGAGAAACATAGGGCCCAAAAGATACCAAGTCGCAGGAAATGGGCCCTCCATGAACACCCTAAAATCCCAATTACGGCTAAGTTGCAGGCCAGCTAGCGAAGTGAAATGTTCTAGGCATAACTAGAACACGTTAAGGCGCAACTTTTTGAATAAGAACTTTTTTCGATATCTGGTCCCCAAAGGGGGGATATGGGCGATCAAAGGATTTTTTCAAGTTTCGGTACTTTTTACGGTATCGCTCATAGCTCCGGCTGTATGCAAGCAAATGACAATCTAAGACATGATTTGGAAAGGTATTGAGCAGTACTAACTTACGTTAGAACACAGCGAAGCGCTATCGGTTCATGGCAAGGCCGATATAAGCAGTCAAAGATGAAAAATGTTGACAAAATGAACAAAAATTACCTTGGTACGCGAATAGCGGCCAGGGATGAAGAGGTACGAAGGTGGTGTAGAAGAATTATAATTAGGGCTTGGTACGCTCTAAAAGTTTGCCGAAGACCGCAAAGCGCTCAGACCCATAGAAAGTGGCCATTTGGGCCGAACAGTGCGTGCAAAGAGGTGAAAATGCAAAAATTGCACTTTGGGGGGCGATTTGCGGGGGGAAGGAGGGGTCGGAGGGCAAAATGTCCCTTGACCAAAAAGTCTTATCTCGTCGAGATCTACAACATTGCCGAAGACCGCAAAGCGCTAGCTCGCAATCGAAAAATCGAGAATTTGAAAATTTTCTAAGTCTTGGGCTCCCTAAGGAAAAGTTTCAAAAATCACGTTTGTCCCCAATTTTGAAGGGGAAGGAGTCGGTTCCGGGGCATGGTGTCTTCGGCAAAAAGTCTTATCTTTTTGCGTACTTTCGACTAGTTCAATAAAAATTTTTGACCCAAAATTTGTTCGGCGGACCCCTAGGTCGAAAAAAACGAAAAAAGTCGAAAAAAGTCGAAAATGTCGAAAAATGAGAAAACCTCATATTCGGACTCTACACGAGCCCCAGATATTGAAAAGTGAAATCCGCGGTCGATTTGGAACAAAAAATTGACCTAGGCAAAGTTGTATGGAGGTAGGGACCCCTGAGAAAAAAGTTTGGTCCCGAGGCTCCTTGGACCACCAAGTCCCTAGGTCGGACCAAAATCGGAAAAAATCCGACCAAAGTCGAAAGTGTCGAAAATTTTAAAAAACCCCTTTTGGGGCCCTATGGCCTCCCTAGATAATGAAAAGTGAGGTCCGCGGCCGATCCGGAAGAAAAACTTGACCTAGGCAAACTTGTATGACGGTGGGGACCCAAAAAAATTTCGATGAGTGTAGTTTAGACAGGCCGGAAAATGTATCGGTGGTCCGTATCAAGGGACGTCTTTTAGTTCCATGGGGTGGTGGTCGTCGAACAAAGTCGCCTAGGTCGACCACCAGAAAGACCAGTCGTGTTGTAATGGATGTTTTGACCACTTTACTAGGGAAACCTAGTAGGTCGAAGCAAATTTGGGGTTCGAGATGAGTTGGTGAAAGTTGGTCCAACCTAGGTGTGCTTGGTTTAGGTTGACCATGAAAGTAGAGCATGATGGGAATGACCATAACTTTGGTTCTAGATGTCGGATCGGTACACTTTCGGCAGTTTTGGAAAGGTGAAGGCCTGCTCTAGCTATGTTTCCTACCAAGCTGAGCGCCTACTAGTGACCCGGAGGAGGTATTAAGGGTCAAAGGCAAAAAGGGGTACCCTAAAGTGCGTGTGACCAAGAAAATGGGAAAAACGGTATCGCCTATAGCTCAGGCTGTATGGCTCGGATCGGAAAGCTTGGATATGCGTTGGAAAGGTCTTGACGAGCGCTAGCTATGTGTCCTACCAAGCGAAGCGCTAGGTGTTGAGCAAGTCGGTCATATTAGAGGGCAAAGGTGAAAAATGGTGGTTTAGAGGCGAAAATTCACCTTATGATCGAAAATAGCGGGCGAACGATAAGAGCTACGAACACGGCGTAGAACAATCATAAGTACGTTACCACAAGACCTAACTTTGGCCAATATAGAGCGAGAAGATCGGAGGTACCCATCAGGGTGATATGGCTGGTTCAAAGTTGGACCAAAACGAGACTTGAGAAATGGGTTGAAACACGGTATCGCGAATAACTCAGGCTGTATGGAACGGATCGACAAGCTAAGATCAGTGTTGGAAAGGTCGAACCGAGCGCTAACTATAATCCCAAACAACCGAAGCGCTAAGTGTTGAGCAAAACTGAGTTATTAAGCGACAAAGTGGAAAAATAATACCAAAATTTCCAAAAATCACACAAGACCAAGAATACCGAGCAGGCGGTAAGAGATAGCGGGTTGACGTAGAATACTTATAAGTTTGCCTCTACGAGACCTAAAAGTCGTCCATAGACAGCGAGAAGATCGGACCACTCTGGAAGGGTGATACGAGTGGTCAAAAATTGGCAAAAATGAAACATGGCTAAAATGGATTTGACTTGTGCACCGTATAGCTCCGGCTGTATGGCATGGATTGTTAAGCTAGGATATGTTTTGGAAAGGTAACACCCAGCGCTAGATACGACTAGAAGAAAGCAAAGCGCTAACTAGCATGATTTGGAAGTTATTAAGTGTCAAAGTCGAAAAATGTTACCAAAATTGAAACTCGAGTACATTGGGCCAAAAAGTACAAGTTGTGAAATTTGGACTTACGAGTAAAATACCGAGCAGGCGGTAAGAGATAGAGACTTGGTGTAGAACAATTATATGTTGGGCATGTTATAACCTATATTTGGCCCGAACATAGTGACGAGATCGGTGGTACCCAAAAGGGTGGTACGGGTGTTAGATGGTTTTCCCAGAGCATAAGCTCCACATGATATGGAAAACGGGAAACATCATAACTTCGGCTGTATGGCATGGAATGGAACGAACAAGGTATCGATGGAAAGAGAAAAGGTAGCGCTAACTATAATTCCTACCAAGCAAAGCGCTAGCATGTGACCGTTCAGGTGTTATTGTGAGTCAAAGTCAG
>NW_026689731.1:47500-52534 GCF_943734765.1 Anopheles ziemanni | reverse complement strand
GGGGAGGTAGTGACGAGAAATAACAATATGAAACTCTTTAATGATGTTTCATAATTGGAATGAGTAGAGCATAAATCCTTCTACGAGGATCAAGTGGAGGGCAAGTCTGGTGCCAGCAGCCGCGGTAATTCCAGCTCCACTAGCGTATATTAAAATTGTTGCGGTTAAAACGTTCGAAGTTGATACTTGTCCAACACAGTCCGGCTCCGCCGACCCGGTCAACCCGTGGTCGGTGGGCCAAGTCGGAATCTGGTTGCGACTCAATGGTGTGGTAGGGCACCAAGTCTGTGTCATGGTGTGCCCTTCAACGGGTGCAAGTGTAACATAGAGCTCGACCGCTCACGTTTACCTTGAACAAATTAGAGTGCTTAAAGCAGGGTGCCCAAACGCCCTAGAATAATCTTGCATGGAATAATGGAATACGACCTTGGTCTAATCTTTCATTGGTTTGTACTCAGACCGGAGGTAATGATTAACAGAAGTAGTTGGGGACACTAGTATTACGGCGCGAGAGGTGAAATTCGTAGACCGTCGTAAGACTAACTAAAGCGAAGGCATTTGTCAAGGATGCTTTCTTTAATCAAGAACGAAAGTTAGAGGATCGAAGGCGATTAGATACCGCCCTAGTTCTAACCGTAAACGATGCCAACTAGCAATTGGGAGACGCTACAACCAGGTGCTCTCAGTAGCTTCCGGGAAACCAAAGTCAGGTTCCGGGGGAAGTATGGTTGCAAAGTTGAAACTTAAAGGAATTGACGGAAGGGCACCACAATGAAATGGAGCTTGCGGTTCAATTTGACTCAACACGGGAAAACTTACCAGGTCCGAACTTATGGAGGTGAGACAGATTAATAGCTCTTTCTCAAATTTAAGGGTAGTGGTGCATGGCCGTTCTTAGTTCGTGGATTGATTTGTCTGGTTAATTCCGATAACGAACGTGACTCACATATGCTAACTAGAACGCAGTCAGCGTTAATGCGTCGATGCCGATTGGAACGGGTTAGGACCTTTCGGTGGAGTATGACCTGACACCTTCGCTGTTCGTGTGCGCAAGTGCACTTACGGTACGCTGCTTAGCAGGACAATTTGTGTTTAGCAAAATGAGATCGAGCGATAACAGGTCCGTGATGCCCTTAGATGTTCTGGGCTACACGCGTGCTACAATGTGGGTAGCAGCGTGTCTCCTATTCCGAGAGGAACGGGAAATCACTCAAATACTCACTTAGTAGGGATTATGGATTGCAATGGTCCATATGAACTCGGAACTTCTAGTAAGTGCTGGTCATCAGCCAGCGTTGAATACGTCCCTGCCCTTTGTACACACCGCCCGTCGCTACTACCGATGGATTATTTAGTGAGGTCTTTGGAGATGATCGTTCGCTGGATCCTCGTGAACCGCGTCTGCTTTATCGAAGTTGACCGAACTTGATGATTTAGAGGAAGTAAAAGTCGTAACAAGGTTTCCGTAGGTGAACCTGCGGAAGGATCATTAGTGGCCAAGTGATCCTTCCAGAAGTCCGAACCTGCGGGTTGAGACTTCGGCACAAGTTGCCATATGATAATTGACGAAACACTATAGAAGTCCGAACCTGCGGGTTGAGACTTCGGCACAAGTTGCCATATGATAATTGACGAAACACTATAGAAGTCCGAACCTGCGGGTTGAGACTTAGGCACACGTTGCCTTATACATGACTTCGAACAAATACACAAGTCCGAACCTGCGGGTTGAGACTTAGGCACAAGTTGCCTTATACATGACTTCGAACAAATACACAAGTCCGAACCTGCGGGTTGAGACTTAGGCACAAGTTGCCATATGAAAGTTGACGAAACACTAACAAGTCCGAACCTGCGGGTTGAGACTTAGGCACACGTTGCCTTATACATGACTTCGAACAAATACACAAGTCCGAACCTGCGGGTTGAGACTTAGGCACAAGTTGCCTTATACATGACTTCGAACAAATACACAAGTCCGAACCTGCGGGTTGAGACTTAGGCACAAGTTGCCATATGAAAGTTGACGAAACACTAACAAGTCCGAACCTGCGGGTTGAGACTTAGGCACACGTTGCCTTATACATGACTTCGAACAAATACACAAGTCCGAACCTGCGGGTTGAGACTTAGGCACAAGTTGCCTTATACATACATTGGCCAAATAAACAGAAGTCCGAACCTGCGGGTTGAGACTTAGGCACAAGTTGCCATATTATATTCGATCAAACACTAAGTAGTCCGAACCTGCGGGTTGAGACTCTAGACCGTAACAAGATGTCACTATACAAGTCCGAACCTAAGGGTTGAGACTTAATGCGATCTAGATACCAAGTTGACATCCAATTCCTGTTGAGCAAAACCAAAGATTCCCTGTTCTCGAATGATTACACTATATAACAGGGAATCATGAAGAAATCAAGCAAGCGTGAAACAAAGTCATCACTTGGGCATGCTCGATAGCCAACCACATGACCTTAACCTAAGAGAGCATGCAAACCACATGATACCTATAAACGATTAACCCGCCCTAGTTCAATCGTTCACCAAGTGATGACTTCAGTATGGCTAAGAGAAAAACTTTTAAATGGGAAAAACTCTAAGTCCGAACCTCCGGGTTGAGACTTCCGCGTCGGAGGTGGGCGCACCTCCTATCCGAAAGATGATGAATCAGGGGTGTTCGGTCAGCAATGGTCGGATGCCCCGTCGTAGTCCAACTATGACAATCAAAGTCAAGACCTCCGGGTTGAGACTTTCCGCGAGTACAAGCATAAAGGAACACGGACCAAGCCGTACCGAGAGAATCGGTACTAGAGCCCTCGTGGTTCTACATTGAGAGAGCCCTCGTGGTTCTCATTAGGGGCTTTATGCAAGTCGTACTCAATACTGTGGTGTGAAGTATAAAGTATAGTCTTCGCCTGGTCCACGCTGCTTCGGCGGTCCTGGGTAAGATAGTTCATTCTAGCTTGCCCTATAGTGGAATGAGGACACTTAATGCTTCGTCTTTTAGCGGCGGCTAGACTCCTCCTCACGGGGAACGAGTTGACGCACACAGCGGCGGCTTACGCACTATGGCAATCATGGATGCCTGAAGATTCCGTGAAGTTCTCCCCTGGTCCACGCTGCCTCGGCAGTCCTGGGTAAAATGGAATATTTCCAGCTTGCCCTATAGTGGAAGAGGACTATCCAACAATACAAAGTCAAGACCTCCGGGTTGAGACTTTCCGCGTCGGTGGTGTCGCGCACCGCCTATCCGAAAGATGGTGTAACAGGGGTGTTCGATCAGCAATGGTCGGATGCCCCGTCATAGTCCAACTATGACAACCAAAGTCAAGACCTCCGGGTTGAGACTTTCCGCGTCGGTGGTGTCGCGCACCGCCTATCCGAAAGATGGTGTAACAGGGGTGTTCGATCAGCAATGGTCGGATGCCCCGTCATAGTCCAACTATGACAATCAAAGTCAAGACCTCCGGGTTGAGACTTCCGCGTCCGGAGGTACGCGTACCGCCTACCCGAAAGATGGTGAATCAGGGGTGTTCGATCAGCAATGGTCGGATGCCCCGTCGTAGTCCAACTATGACAATCAAAGTCAAGACCTCCGGGTTGAGACTTTCTGCGAGTACAAGCATAAAGGAACACGGACCAAGCCGTACCGAGAGAATCGGTACTAGAGCCCTCGTGGTTCTACATTGAGAGAGCCCTCGTGGTTCTCATTAGGGGCTTTATGCAAGTCGTACTCAATACTGTGGTGTGAAGTATAAAGTATAGAGTCCTCCACTGGTCCACGCTGCTCCGGCGGTCCTGGGTAAGATAGTTCATTCTAGCTTGCCCTATGTGGAAGAGGACTCAATACCCTACCTGTTGAGCTTGAAACAAAGTCATCACTTGGGCATGCTCATATTGCCATACAATATTCCATTATCTACTAATGAGCATGCAGCTATATGATTATAACCTGTAAACGATTACCCCGCCGTAGTTCAGCGCTTCAACCAAGTGATGACTTCAGTATGGCTAGTGTGTGAAGTATAAAGTATAGTCCTCCCCTGGTCCACACTGCTTCGGCGGTCCTGGGTAAGATAGTTAGTTCTAGCTTGCCCTATGTGGAAGAGGACACCATACTTAATACTGTGGTGTAATGAACAAAGTATAGTCCTCCACTGGTCCACGCTGCTTCGGCGGTCCTGGGTAAGATAGTTAGTTCTAGCTTGCCCTATGTGGAAGAGGGCATACAAGACAAAGTATAGTTCTCCCCTGGTCCACGCTGCTTCGGCGGTCCTGGGTAAGATAGTTAATTCTAGCTTGCCCTATGTGGAAGAGAGCATACATGAACCAAGAACGAAGGTTATGATCGAGGAATGATTCGACAACTAACCGATGGTATGAAATGTGAAGAATTCAAGCAAGCACACAATCAAGTCATCACTTGGGCATGCTCGATAGCCAACCCTATGACATTAACCTAGTAGAGCATGCGAAAACCAATATATATGTAAACGATGCCCCTCCCTAGTTCAGCGCTTCAACCAAGTGATGACTTCAGAATGGCTAAATCAAATCGGTTCAAAACATACCATCGGTACCCTATTGAAACACACAAGTCGATATCAAACCTCATGATTGTGTAGTCCTCCACTGGTCCACGCCGCTTCGGCGGTCCTGGGTAAGATAGTTCATTCTAGCTTGCCCTATGTGGAAGAGGGCACATTACTCAATACTGTGGTGTTATGAACAAAGTATAGTCCTCCACTGGTCCACGCTGCTCCGGCGGTCCTGGGTAAGATAGTTCATTCTAGCTTGCCCTATGTGGAAGAGGGCATACAAGACAAAGTATAGTTCTCCCCTGGTCCACGCTGCTCCGGCGGTCCTGGGTAAGATAGTTAATTCTAGCTTGCCCTATGTGGAAGAGAGCATACATGAAACAAGAACGAAGGTTATGATCGAGGAATGATTCGACAACTAACCGATGGTATGAAATGTGAAGAATTCAAGCAAGCACACAATCAAGTCATCACTTGGGCATGCTCGATAGCC
>NW_026689731.1:7500-40000 GCF_943734765.1 Anopheles ziemanni | reverse complement strand
ACCTGTTGTCCGAGGCCACTTGCATGGTCAACGGTTGAGGTGGTGATGGCGGGTCGGTGCTGTAGGGTGCCGGCCTGTTGGCTGCCTTGGCCGGGTTGGTTGGTTAACACTTGATTGGGCTTGCACCCGAGGGTAATGGCACTTGAAGGTGGGTACTGGCCGGCTGACCTGGTGTGATGGTTGGTTGGTGAACACTTGGCGGTACTTGCACTTGGCTGTGCTTGGACTTGAAGGTGGGATCCGGCTGGCCTAGGCCATTGGTGGTTGGTTGGTGGGTTAGCCCTTAGCTGGGCTGGCTGGCTGGCTGGCCATCGGTGGTGTGGTGTGGTGAGGTGTGTGGAGTCGAGCATCGCGCGCCGTTGCCTTCTTCGGAGTGTTGTAGGTACGCAAGTGCTTGCAATGCAAAGAGGTTGGTGATGGAGTGACATTGCCTTCACCATGGAGTTGCGGGTACTTAGGTACTTGCAAGGAGATGGTGGTATGGTGGTGTTGCGTGTGTGGTGTTCGATTAGAAAGATATAATTTCTAAGTCCGGATTAGTGCTGTCAGTGGGGCCGCCGCTAACAGGTCCTGCACGGCCACCGTGGGGCTTGACTTGGCGCTATTCCGGACTTGGGGCGATCACGATGTCCCCGTGCGGGACTTAGAAGATGGAAGAACACAAGTACCCTTATCCCATGACTTGTGAGCGATTGGCATACGTTACCACATGAAGAGAAAAATTGGCTAAGTCCCGGATCCATATTATATGAAGAGAAAAATCGGCTAAGTCCCGGATCCATATTATATGAAGAGAAAAATTGGCTAAGTCCCTAATCCATATTATATGAAGAGAAATATCGGCTAAGTCCAGGATCCATATATAATAACCTAATAATCGGCTAAGTCCCGGATCCATATTATATGAAGAGAAAAATCGGCTAAGTCCAGGATCCATATATAATAACCTAATAATCGGCTAAGTCCAGGATCCATATATAATAACCTAATAACAGGCTAAGTCCAGGATCCATATTATATGAAGAGAAAAATCGGCTAAGTCCGAGATTGGGTCTGTCAGACATACACTTTCAAGATACCACACAAGCAAGCAAGATGGCCTAGTGATGGAACCATATAATATGAAGAGAAAAATCGGCTAAGTCCGAGATTGGGTCTGTCGGAAATACACTATCAAGTTACCACACAAGCAAGCAAGATGGCCTAATGATGGATCCATATGATATGAAGAGAAAAATCGGCTAAGTCCAGGATCCATATAATATGAAGAGAAAAATCGGCTAAGTCCCAGATTGGGTCTGTCAGAAATACACTTCCAAGTTACCACACAAGCAAGCAAGATGGCCTAGTGATGGATCCATATGATATGAAGAGAAAAATCGGCTAAGTCCAGGATCCATATAATATGAAGAGAAAAATCGGCTAAGTCCCAGATTGGGTCTGTCAGAAATACACTTCCAAGTTACCACACAAGCAAGCAAGATGGCCTAGTGATGGATCCATATGATATGAAGAGAAAAATCGGCTAAGTCCCAGATTGGGTCTGTCAGAAATACACTTCCAAGTTACCACACAAGCAAGCAAGATGGCCTAGTGATGGATCCATATGATATGAAGAGAAAAATCGGCTAAGTCCAGGATCCATATAATATGAAGAGAAAAATCGGCTAAGTCCCAGATTGGGTCTGTCAGAAATACACTTCCAAGTTACCACACAAGCAAGCAAGATGGCCTAGTGATGGATCCATATGATATGAAGAGAAAAATCGGCTAAGTCCCAGATTGGGTCTGTCAGACATACACTATCAAGTTACCACACAAGCAAGCAAGATGGCCTAGTGATGGATCCATATGATATGAAGAGAAAAATCGGCTAAGTCCCAGATTGGGTCTGTCAGAAATACACTTCCAAGTTACCACATGAGCAAGCAAGATGGCCTAGTGATGGATCCATATAATATGAAGAGAAAAATCGGCTAAGTCCCAGATTGGGTCTGTCAGAAATACACTTCCAAGTTACCACATGAGCAAGCAAGTTACCACATGAAGAGAAAGCCGGCAAAGTCTGGGAATGTTACCACATGAACTGGAAAATGGGCAAAAACCTACCTTCACAGGGAACGTGAATAAGTAAGGCTGTAGACATCGGATCGACAAGCCAAAGACTGATATGGAAAGGAAATGAGTAGTACTAGCTTTCCTGAGAGTTGCAGAGCTTAGACTGCATATGAACGAAAGTTATTAAGCGTCAAAGTCAGAGAAGTTACCCAAAGGAACACAAGTTCCAACTTAGAGCATGTATACCGCCTAGACGGTAAGAGGTACGGCCAGGCTGAGGAATAAGGAAATGTTGGCCAACATGTTCCCTAACTATCCCCCGAAGACCGCAAAGCAATCCAACATCAACCAAGAAAGTTATAGCCCGATCAAGGAAACACCTACTTTGCACCGATATTGCACCAAATACATGTACCAAGCACCTTCGGTTGCATACCTGCAGGGGTTTACCATAGTAGGCCATGGAAGACCGATATACCGAACATAATCACTTTCTATCTCCTCGGGTGTTTGAGATAGCGCTTTGCGGTACAAGAACGAAAGTTAGACTTTATCTTGGTGCATCTTTTTGCCCAAGATCACAAGACCCTATCTACCAAGGCAAGAAAGTTGTGTGGGGACAAAATGTCCAAAAGTGCCCAAAGTGGCACACTTGAACCATATATTCGAGAAAAACACAAGTGTGGGCCCGAGCTAGCAAGTTGAAATGTTCTGACCGTCAGTAGCCCTAGTTGAGGTGCACTTATCATTATATGAGGCCAACGTGCCAGCTAGTCTCTAAAGGGGCGATATGGGTGTTCCAAGGTTTGTACCCAATTGAGGAAAAAACAGGGTAAGGTACGGTGTACCGCGAATAACTCGGGCTATAGATGTCCGATCGATGAGTTTGGCATATGTATGGAAAGGTCTCGACGAGACCTAACTACCCTGAAAGTATGAAGGCAAAGACTTGAATGACCGGGAAGTTATTAAGTGCACAAGTGGTAAAGTTGCACCAAAGTCCATGTTACCCGAAGTGGTACATGAACACCCAATATTCGACCAAAACACAAGTTTAGAGACGAGCTAGCGAGCTACATTGTTCAGACCGTCAGTAGCCCGCATCAAGACACGCATTTCATTATATTGAGCCTAGCCGCTAGCTCGACTCGAAGTCGGTCATATGGTTGGTTGATGGTTTGGACCGACCACGTGGTGTACCAAGGTGATGTACCTTTCATGAATTAAAACTCTGGCTGTATGGCACTGAGCGACAAGCTAAGGTGTGATTTGGAATAGTCTTGAGTGGGACTATTTAGGAAAAATGCGAACAAAAAATCACAAAGTCCTTGGGCGAAGCTATTAGCGAAACATAGAGCAAATTGGTACCAAAAACTATGGAAATGGGACTTGAGTCAAAAATAACCGCAAGTTGGAGAAGAGATAGCAAGCTTGCGTAGAACAATTATATTTGGTGCATGGTATCACCAACAAAAAAGTATATGGGGCCAAGGTGCTGGCTGGCCTCCAAAGTGGAGATATGGGCGATCCAAAGTTTGTACCCAAGTACGAACAAGTATGGAAAAAACAGGGTAAGGTACCAAGTACCAATAATAACTTCGGCTGTAGATGGCCGAGCGAGGCAAACGGCTCACCGTTGGAAAGGTCTTGGGGAGACCTATCTACCCTGAAAGTTTTATGAGGCTGAGTTGAAAGACCACGGAGATATTAGGTGATGATGGTCCAATTCGGGGACCAAGTCGCAGGAAATGGCACTTGACCAAAATCACCCTTGGAAGGTGAATACCGGCTTACCGGTAAGAGATAGCGACTTGGCGTAGAATATTCATAAGTTGGGCGTGTAGAGACGCAACTTTCATTATATGGGGGCAACCCGGTCAGGGTGCTCCAAGTCGGTCGTTTGGTCGGTATATGGTTTGGGCCGACCACATGGTGTACCAAGTTGAGGTATCTTTCATGAATTATAACTCGGTCAGTTTGCCACCGAGCGACAAGTTGCGGTGTGTTTTGGAATGGTCTTGAGTGGGACTATCAAGCAAAAATACAAACAGAATATCAGCTTGTCCATGGCCGAAGCTATTAGTGAAACATATAGCAAAATGGGTCCGAAAACGAATGAAATGGGACTTGGACCAAGAATAACGGCAAGTTGGAGAAGAGATAGCAAGTTGGCGTAGAACAATTATATTTAGTGCATGGTATGACCAACAAAAAAGTATATGAGGCCAAGGTGCTGGCTGGCCTCCAAAGTGGAGATATGGGCGATACAAAGTTTGTACCCAAGTACGAACAAGTATGGAAAAAACAGGGTAAGGTACCAAGTACCATTAATAACTTCGGCTGTATATGGCCGAGCGAGGCAAACGGCTCACCGTTGGAAAGGTCTCGGGGAGACCTATCTACCCTGAAAGTTTCATGAGGCTGAGTTGAAAGACCACGGAGATATTAGGTGATGATGGTCGTATTCGGGGACCAAGTCGCAGGAAATGGCACTTGACCAAAATCCCCCTTGGAAGGTGAATACCGGCTTACCGGTAAGAGATAGCGACTTGGCGTAGAATATTCATAAGTTGGGCGTGTAGAGACGCAACTTTCATTATATGGGGCCAACCCGGTCAGGGTGCTCCAAGTCGGTCGTTTGGTCGGTTTATGGTTTGGGCCGACCACGTGGTGTACCAAGTTGAGGTACCTTTCATGAATTATAACTCGGTCAGTTTGCCACCGAGCGACAAGCTGCGGTGTGTTTTGGAATGGTCTTGAGTGGGACTATCAAGGAAAAATACAAATAGAAAATCAGCTTGTCCATGGCCGAAGCTATTAGTGAAACATATAGCAAAATGGGTCCAAAAACGAATGAAATGGGACTTGGACCAAGAATAACGGCAAGTTGGAGAAGAGATAGCAAGTTGGCGTAGAACAATTATATTTGGTGCATGGTATGACCAACAAAAAGTATATGAGGCCAAGGTGCTGGCTGGCCTCCAAAGTGGAGATATGGGCGATCCAAAGTTTGTACCCAAGTATGGCAAAAACTGGTAGAGGTACCTTTCATGAATTACTGCTCAGGCTGTATGGCACTTAGCGGGACGCTTGGCTCTGGTATGGAATAGTCTTGAGTGGGACTATCAAGGAAAAATACGAACAAAAAATCACCATGTCCACGGACGAAGGTATTAGCGAAACTTAGAGCGAAATTGCGACCAAGTCGCTGGAAATGGCCCTTGGACCAAGTATACCGTCAAGGCGGTACGAGATAGCGAGTTGACGTGGAATATTTATAAGTTTGCCTCCACGAGACGAAAGTTTAGTTATATGGGGCCAACCCGCTCAGGGTTGTCCAAGTCGGTCATATGGCTGATCGAAATTTTCGACCAAGTACTGAGAAAACAGGGTAAGGTACCGTGTACCTCGAATAACTTTGGCTGTAGATGTCCGAGCGAGGCAAACGGCATAGCGTTGGAAAGGTCTTGAGGTGTTCTAGGCACCCTGAAAAGTTTGAAAAGGCTATCTGGAAAACTCGTGGAGATATTAGAGAAACATTGGGCCCAAAAGATACCAAGTCGCAGGAAATGGGCCCTCCAAGAACACCCTAAAATCCCAATTACGGCTAAGTTGCAGGCCAGCTAGCGAAGTGAAATGTTCTAGGCATAACTAGAAACACGGTAATGCGCAACTTTTTGAATCAGAACTTTTTTCGATATCTGGCCCCCAAAGGGGGGATATGGGCGATCAAAGGATTTTTCCAAGTTTCGGTACTTTTTACGGTATCGCTCATAGCTCCGGCTGTATGCAAGCAAATGACAATCTAAGACATGATTTGGAAAGGTATTGAGCTAGTACTAACTTACGTTAGAACACAGCGAAGCGCTATCGGTTCATGGCAAGGCCGATATAAGCAGTCAAAGATGAAAAATGATTGACAAAATGAACAATTACCTTGGTACGCGAATAGCGGCCAGGGATGAAGAGGTACGAAGGTGGTGTAGAAGAATTAAAATTAGGGCTTGGTACGCTCTAAAAGTTTGCCCAAGACCGCAAAGCGCTCAGACCCATAGAAAGTGGCCATTTGGGCCGAACAGTGCGTGCAAAGAGGTGAAAATGCAAAAATTGCACTTTGGGGGGCGATTTGCGGGGGGAAGGAGGGGTCGGAGGGCAAAATGTCCCTTGACCAAAAAGTCTTATCTCGTCGAGATCTACAACATTGCCCAAGACCGCAAAGCGCTAGCTCGCAATCGAAAAATCGAGAATTTGAAAATTTTCTAAGTCTTGGGCTCCCTAAGGAAAAGTTTCAAAAATCACGTTTGTCCCCAATTTTGAAGGGGAAGGAGTCGGTTCCGGGGCATGGTGTCTTCGGCAAAAAGTCTTATCTTTTTGCGTACTTTCGACTAGTTCAATAAAAATTTTTGACCCAAAATTTGTTCGGCGGACCCCTAGGTCGAAAAACCCGAAAAAAGTCGAAAAAAGTCGAAAATGTCGAAAAATGAGAAAACCTCATATTCGGACTCTACACGAGCCCCAGATATTGAAAAGTGAAATCCGCGGTCGATTTGGAACAAAAAATTGACCTAGGCAAAGTTGTATGGAGGTAGGGACCCCTGAGAAAAAAGTTTGGTCCCGAGGCTCCTTGGACCACCAAGTCCCTAGGTCGGACCAAAATCGGAAAAAATCCGACCAAAGTCGAAAGTGTCGAAAATTTTAAAAAACCCCTTTTGGGGCCCTATGGCCTCCCTAGATAATGAAAAGTGAGGTCCGCGGCCGATCCGGAAGAAAAACTTGACCTAGGCAAACTTGTATGACGGTGGGGACCCAAAAAAATTTCGATGAGTGTAGTTTAGACAGGCCGGAAAATGTATCGGTGGTCCGTATCAAGGGACGTCTTTTAGTTCCATGGGGTGGTGGTCGTCGAACAAAGTCGCCTAGGTCGACCACCAGAAAGACCAGTCGTGTTGTAATGGATGTTTTGGCCACTTTGCTAGGGAAACCTAGTAGGTCGAAGCAAATTTGGGGTTCGAGATGAGTTGGTGAAAGTTGGTCCAACCTAGGTGTGCTTGGTGGAGGTTGACCATGAAAGTAGAGCATGATAGGAATGACCATAACTTTGGTTCTAGATGTCGGATCGGTACACTTGAGGCAGTTTTGGAAAGGTGAAGGCCTGCTCTAGCTATGTTTCCTACCAAGCTGAGCGCCTACTAGTGACCCGGAGGAGGTATTAAGGGTCAAAGGCAAAAAGGGGTACCCTAAAGTGCATGTGACCAAGAAAATGGGAAAAACGGTATCGCCTATAGCTCAGGCTGTATGGCTCGGATCGGAAAGCTTGGATATGCGTTGGAAAGGTCTTGACGAGCGCTAGCTATGTGTCCTACCAAGCGAAGCGCTAGGTGTTGAGCAAGTCGGTCATATTAGAGGGCAAAGGTGAAAAATGGTGGTTTAGAGGCGAAAATTCACCTTATGATCGAAAATAGCGGGCGAACGATAAGAGCTACGAACACGGCGTAGAACAATCATAAGTACGTTGTCACAAGACCTAACTTTGGCCAATATAGAGCGAGAAGATCGGAGGTACCCATCAGGGTGATATGGCTGGTTCAAAGTTGGACCAAAACGAGACTTGAGAAATGGATTGAAACACGGTATCGCGAATAACTCAGGCTGTATGGAACGGATCGACAAGCTTAGATCAGTGTTGGAAAGGTCGAACCGAGCGCTAACTATAATCCCAAACAACCGAAGCGCTAAGTGTTGAGCAAAACTGAGTTATTAAGCGACAAAGTGGAAAAATAATACCAAAATGGCCAAAAATCACACAAGACCAAGAATACCGAGCAAGCGGTAAGAGATAGCGGGTTGACGTAGAATACTTATAAGTTTGCCTCTACGAGACCTAAAAGTCGTCCATAGAAAGCGAGAAGATCGGACCACTCTGGAAGGGTGATACGAGTGGTCAAAAATTAGCAAAAATGAAACATGGCTAAAATGGATTTGACTTGTGCACCGTATAGCTCCGGCTGTATGGCATGGATTGTTAAGCTAGGATATGTTTTGGAAAGGTAACACCCAGCGCTAGATACGACTAGAAGAAAGCAAAGCGCTAACTAGCATGATTTGGAAGTTATTAAGTGTCAAAGTCGAAAAATGTTACCAAAATTGAAACTCGAGTACATTGGGCCAAAAAGTACAAGTTGTGAAATTTGGACTTACGAGTAAAATACCGAGCAGGCGGTAAGAGATAGAGACTTGGTGTAGAACAATTATATGTTGGGCATGTTATAACCTATATTTGGCCCGAACATAGTGACGAGATCGGTGGTACCCAAAAGGGTGGTACAGGTGTTAGATGGTTTTCCCAGAGCATAAGCTCCACATGATATCAAGTTGGTCAAGTTGGACTTGAAAAGCGCTAAGATGACGGATAGTGAGACGCACCAGTACACGGAATCGGATAGACGGACAGGCCGCCACCCCTACGTGCTGAGCTTCTCCCGTTTCGCTCGCAGCTACTCAGGGAATCCCGGTTGGTTTCTTTTCCTCCCCTTATTAATATGCTTAAATTCAGGGGGTTGTCACACATGAACTGAGGCTTATGTACCTTGCGGTTGTTATCGTCACATCTGGCTTGCGACTACTTTGTTTCAATGTCCAATATGTACCGTTGGACTCGGTTAACGGGCTGTTAGCCCGCGTGTGGTTTAACTCACTGATACCTTCCATTGCCCATACGCTAGTTTGTTTGTGTTCCTTTGGTCAACTTCCATACTTGAATCATTTGTGCTACCGCTGCTGCTTCGACGCTACTTTGACATCTTCGCTTCTATTTAAATAAATAAATAAGCTGAAGCTAGACATCAGTAAACACCACCACAGACACCACAAGCACGCCTTCTCCTCGTACTTCCGCCTCACGCGGGAACACGGACGCTCTAAATACTTCGAATTCCAATGCCAGTATATTGTAAACCACGGGTTCTTTAATGCTAGCGGGTCGTCGCGACCCTAGTTAACATCATGGTGCACGTCTCGTGACGGGTGTCACGGCGTAGTTAAATGTATGCGATACATTTCTCAAATATAAGCGCTCAGTCATCTGTACATCATGGTAGGTTCCCACGACGTGCAATATGCGTTCAACTTATCAATGTTCATGTGTCCTGCAGTTCACATTATGACGCGCAGTTAGCTGCGGTCTTCATCGATCCATGAGCCGAGTGATCCACTGCCGAGGGTGACTAACTTGCGTAAGCCGCCGCTGTGCGCGTATACCCGTTCCCCGTAGGGAGGAGCAAGCCGCCGCTTAGAGACGAAGCATAAAGTGTCCTCATTCCACATAGGGCAAGCTGGATGAATCCATTTTACCCAGGACGGCCGAAGCGGCGTGGACCAGGGGAGAACTGAACCTTATACTTCACACCACAGTAAGTCTACGTGTCCTCTTCCACATAGGGCAAGCTAGAACTAACTATCTTACCCAGGACTGCCGAAGCAGCGTGGACCAGGGGAGGAACACACTTTTCATGGAAACGTAAGGCATCCATGACTGCCATAACGTAAGCCGCCGCTGTGCGCGTATACCCGTTCCCCGTAGGGAGGAGCAAGCCGCCGCTTAGAGACGAAGCATAAAGTGTCCTCATTCCACATAGGGCAAGCTGGATGAATCCATTTTACCCAGGACGGCCGAAGCGGCGTGGACCAGGGGAGAACTGAACTTTATACTTCACACCACAGTAAGTCTACGTGTCCTCTTCCACATAGGGCAAGCTAGAACTAACTATCTTACCCAGGACTGCCGAAGCAGCGTGGACCAGGGGAGGAACACACTTTTCATAGAAACGTAAGGCATCCATGACTGCCATAGTGCGTAAGCCGCCGCTGTGCGCGTAAACCCGTTCCCCGTAGGGAGGAGTCAAGCCGCCGCTTAGAGACGAAGTATGAAGTGTCCTCTTCCACATAGGGCAAGCTAGAATGAACTATCTTACCCAGGACCGCCGAAGCAGCGTGGACCAGGGGAGAACTGAACTTTATACTTCACACCACAGTATTGAGTAATGTGCCCTCTTCCACATAGGGCAAGCTGGAATGTTCCATTTTACCCAGGACGGCCGAAGCGGCGTGGACCAGTGGAGGACTACACAATCATGAGGTTTGATATCGACTTGTGTGTTTCAATAGGATACCGATGGTATGGTTTGAACCGATTTGATTTAGCCATTCTGAAGTCATCACTTGGTTGAAGCGCTGAACTAGGGAGGCATCGTTTACATATATATTGGTTTTCGCATGCTCTACTAGGTTAATGTCATGAGGTTGGCTATCGAGCATGCCCAAGTGATGACTTGATTGTGTGCTTGCTTGAATTCTTCACATTTCATACCATCGGTTAGTTGTCGAATCATTCCTCGATCATAACCTTCGTTCTTGGTTCATGTATGCTCTCTTCCACATAGGGCAAGCTAGAATTAACTATCTTACCCAGGACCGCCGAAGCAGCGTGGACCAGGGGAGAACTATACTTTGTCTTGTATGCCCTCTTCCACATAGGGCAAGCTAGAACTAACTATCTTACCCAGGACCGCCGAAGCAGCGTGGACCAGTGGAGGACTATACTTTGTTCATAACACCACAGTATTGAGTAATGTGCCCTCTTCCACATAGGGCAAGCTAGAATGAACTATCTTACCCAGGACCGCCGGAGCAGTGTGGACCAGTGGAGGACTACACAATCATGAGGTTTGATATCGACTTGTGTGTTTCAATAGGGTACCGATGGTATGTTTTGAACCGATTTGATTTAGCCATTCTGAAGTCATCACTTGGTTGAAGCGCTGAACTAGGGAGGGGCATCGTTTACATATATATTGGTTTTCGCATGCTCTACTAGGTTAATGTCATAGGGTTGGCTATCGAGCATGCCCAAGTGATGACTTGATTGTGTGCTTGCTTGAATTCTTCACATTTCATACCATCGGTTAGTTGTCGAATCATTCCTCGATCATAACCTTCGTTCTTGGTTCATGTATGCTCTCTTCCACATAGGGCAAGCTAGAATTAACTATCTTACCCAGGACCGCCGAAGCAGCGTGGACCAGGGGAGAACTATACTTTGTCTTGTATGCCCTCTTCCACATAGGGCAAGCTAGAATGAACTATCTTACCCAGGACCGCCGGAGCAGCGTGGACCAGTGGAGGACTATACTTTGTTCATTACACCACAGTATTAAGTATGGTGTCCTCTTCCACATAGGGCAAGCTAGAATTAACTATCTTACCCAGGACCGCCGAAGCAGTGTGGACCAGGGGAGGACTATACTTTATACTTCACACACTAGCCAAATTGAAGTCATCACTTGGTTGAAGCACTGAACTAGGGCGAGTCTATCGTTTACTTTGCATTGGGATAATACGCTGCATGCTCTCTTAGGTTAATGTCATGTGATTGGCTATAGAG
Source organism: Anopheles ziemanni (assembly GCF_943734765.1). Lineage (NCBI taxonomy): Eukaryota > Metazoa > Arthropoda > Insecta > Diptera > Culicidae > Anopheles > Anopheles ziemanni. The sequence continues at coordinate 28,503 of NW_026689731.1, read as the reverse complement.
CATGCCCAAGTGATGACTTTGTTTCAAGCTCAACAGGTAGGGTATTGAGTCCTCTTCCACATAGGGCAAGCTAGAATTAACTATCTTACCCAGGACCGCCGGAGCAGCGTGGACCAGGGGAGAACTATACTTTGTCTTGTATGCCCTCTTCCACATAGGGCAAGCTAGAATTAACTATCTTACCCAGGACTGCAAAGCAGCGTGGACCAGTGGAGGACTATACTTTGTTCATTACACCACAGTATTAAGTATGGTGTCCTCTTCCACATAGGGCAAGCTAGAACTAACTATCTTACCCAGGACCGCCGAAGCAGTGTGGACCAGGGGAGGACTATACTTTATACTTCACACACTAGCCATACTGAAGTCATCACTTGGTTGAAGCACTGAACTAGGGCGAGTCTATCGTTTACTTTGCATTGGGATAATACGCTGCATGCTCTCTTAGGTTAATGTCATGTGATTGGCTATAGAGCATGCCCAAGTGATGACTTTGTTTCAAGCTCAACAGGTAGGGTATTGAGTCCTCTTCCACATAGGGCAAGCTAGAATTAACTATCTTACCCAGGACCGCCGGAGCAGCGTGGACCAGGGGAGAACTATACTTTGTCTTGTATGCCCTCTTCCACATAGGGCAAGCTAGAACTAACTATCTTACCCAGGACTGCAAAGCAGCGTGGACCAGTGGAGGACTATACTTTGTTCATTACACCACAGTATTAAGTATGGTGTCCTCTTCCACATAGGGCAAGCTAGAACTAACTATCTTACCCAGGACCGCCGAAGCAGTGTGGACCAGGGGAGGACTATACTTTATACTTCACACACTAGCCATACTGAAGTCATCACTTGGTTGAAGCGCTGAACTACGGCGGGGTAATCGTTTACAGGTTATAATCATATAGCTGCATGCTCATTAGTAGATAATGGAATATTGTATGGCAATATGAGCATGCCCAAGTGATGACTTTGTTTCAAGCTCAACAGGTAGGGTATTGAGTCCTCTTCCACATAGGGCAAGCTAGAATGAACTATCTTACCCAGGACCGCCGGAGCAGCGTGGACCAGTGGAGGACTCTATACTTTATACTTCACACCACAGTATTGAGTACGACTTGCATAAAGCCCCTAATGAGAACCACGAGGGCTCTCTCAATGTAGAACCACGAGGGCTCTAGTACCGATTCTCTCGGTACGGCTTGGTCCGTGTTCCTTTATGCATGTACTCGCAGAAAGTCTCAACCCGGAGGTCTTGACTTTGATTGTCATAGTTGGACTACGACGGGGCATCCGACCATTGCTGATCGAACACCCCTGATTCACCATCTTTCGGGTAGGCGGTACGCGTACCTCCGGACGCGGAAGTCTCAACCCGGAGGTCTTGACTTTGATTGTCATAGTTGGACTACGACGGGGCATCCGACCATTGCTGATCGAACACCCCTGATTCACCATCTTTCGGGTAGGCGGTACGCGTACCTCCGGACGCGGAAGTCTCAACCCGGAGGTCTTGACTTTGTATTGTCATAGTTGGACTACGACGGGGTATCCGACTCATCGAATACCCCAGAAGCACACCATCTTTCGGGTAGGCGGTACGCGTACCTCCGGACGCGGAAAGTCTCAACCCGGAGGTCTTGACTTTGATTGTCATAGTTGGACTACGACGGGGTATCCGACTCATCGAATACCCCAGAAGCACACCATCTTTCGGGTAGGCGGTACGCGTACCTCCGGACGCGGAAAGTCTCAACCCGGAGGTCTTGACTTTGGTTGTCATAGTTGGACTATGACGGGGCATCCGACCATTGCTGATCGAACACCCCTGTTACACCATCTTTCGGATAGGCGGTGCGCGACACCACCGACGCGGAAAGTCTCAACCCGGAGGTCTTGACTTTGTATTGTTGGATAGTCCTCTTCCACTATAGGGCAAGCTGGAAATATTCCATTTTACCCAGGACTGCCGAGGCAGCGTGGACCAGGGGAGAACTTCACGGAATCTTCAGGCATCCATGATTGCCATAGTGCGTAAGCCGCCGCTGTGCGCGTCAACTCGTTCCCCGTGAGGAGGAGTCTAGCCGCCGCTAAAAGACGAAGCATTAAGTGTCCTCATTCCACTATAGGGCAAGCTAGAATTAACTATCTTACCCAGGACCGCCGAAGCAGCGTGGACCAGGCGAGGACTATACTTTATACTTCACACCACAGTATTGAGTACGACTTGCATAAAGCCCCTAATGAGAACCACGAGGGCTCTCTCAATGTAGAACCACGAGGGCTCTAGTACCGATTCTCTCGGTACGGCTTGGTCCGTGTTCCTTTATGCTTGTACTCGCGGAAAGTCTCAACCCGGAGGTCTTGACTTTGATTGTCATAGTTGGACTACGACGGGGCATCCGACCATTGCTGACCGAACACCCCTGATTCATCATCTTTCGGATAGGAGGTGCGCCCACCTCCGACGCGGAAGTCTCAACCCGGAGGTCTTGACTTTGTATTGTCATAGTTGGACTACGACGGGGTATCCGACTCATCGAATACCCCAGAAGCTCACCATCTTTCGGGTAGGCGGTACGCGTACCTCCGGACGCGGAAAGTCTCAACCCGGAGGTCTTGACTTTGGTTGTCATAGTTGGACTACGACGGGGTATCCGACCATTGCTGATCGAACACCCCTGATTCACCATCTTTCGGGTAGGCGGTACGCGTACCTCCGGACGCGGAAAGTCTCAACCCGGAGGTTCGGACTTAGAGTTTTTCCCATTTAAAAGTTTTTCTCTTAGCCATACTGAAGTCATCACTTGGCGAACGATTGAACTAGGGCGGGTTAATCGTTTATAGGTATCATGTGGTTTGCATGCTCTCTTAGGTTAATGTCATGTGGTTGGCTATCGAGCATGTCCAAGTGATGACTTTGTTCCACGCTTGCTTGATTTCTTCATGATTCCCTGTTATATAGTGTATTCATTCGAGAACAGGGAATCTTTGGTTTTGCTCAACAGGTATTGGATGTCAACTTGGTATCTAGATCGCATTAAGTCTCAACCCGCAGGTTCGGACTTCTGTTTATTTGTCCAATGTATGTATAAGGCAACTTGTGCCTAAGTCTCAACCCGCAGGTTCGGACTTGTGTATTTGTTCGAAGTTATATATAAGGCAACTTGTGCCTAAGTCTCAACCCGCAGGTTCGGACTTGTGTATTTGTTCGAAGTTATATATAAGGCAACTTGTGCCTAAGTCTCAACCCGCAGGTTCGGACTTCATAGTGTTTCGTCAATGTTCATATGGCAACTTGTGCCGAAGTCTCAACCCGCAGGTTCGGACTTCTAACGTGTTTCGTCAACTATCATATGGCAACTTGTGCCTAAGTCTCAACCCGCAGGTTCGGACTTGTGTATTTGTTCGAAGTTTTATATAAGGCAACTTGTGCCTAAGTCTCAACCCGCAGGTTCGGACTTCTATAGTGTTTCGTCAATTATCATATGGCAACTTGTGCCGAAGTCTCAACCCGCAGGTTCGGACTTCTATAGTGTTTCGTCAATTATCATATGGCAACTTGTGCCGAAGTCTCAACCCGCAGGTTCGGACTTCTATAGTGTTTCGTCAATTATCATATGGCAACTTGTGCCGAAGTCTCAACCCGCAGGTTCGGACTTCTGGAAGGATCACTTGGCCACTAATGATCCTTCCGCAGGTTCACCTACGGAAACCTTGTTACGACTTTTACTTCCTCTAAATCATCAAGTTCGGTCAACTTCGATAAAGCAGACGCGGTTCACGAGGATCCAGCGAACGATCATCTCCAAAGACCTCACTAAATAATCCATAGGTAGTAGCGACGGGCGGTGTGTACAAAGGGCAGGGACGTATTCAACGCTGGCTGATGACCAGCACTTACTAGAAGTTCCGAGTTCATATGGACCATTGCAATCCATAATCCCTACTAAGTGAGTATTTGAGTGATTTCCCGTTCCTCTCGGAATAGGAGACACGCTGCTACCCACATTGTAGCACGCGTGTAGCCCAGAACATCTAAGGGCATCACGGACCTGTTATCGCTCGATCTCATTTTGCTAAACACAAATTGTCCTGCTAAGCAGCGTACCGTAAGTGCACTTGCGCACACGAACAGCGAAGGTGTCAGGTCATACTCCACCGAAAGGTCCTAACCCGTTCCAATCGGCATCGACGCATTAACGCTGACTGCGTTCTAGTTAGCATATGTGAGTCACGTTCGTTATCGGAATTAACCAGACAAATCAATCCACGAACTAAGAACGGCCATGCACCACTACCCTTAAATTTGAGAAAGAGCTATTAATCTGTCTCACCTCCATAAGTTCGGACCTGGTAAGTTTTCCCGTGTTGAGTCAAATTGAACCGCAAGCTCCATTTCATTGTGGTGCCCTTCCGTCAATTCCTTTAAGTTTCAACTTTGCAACCATACTTCCCCCGGAACCTGACTTTGGTTTCCCGGAAGCTACTGAGAGCACCTGGTTGTAGCGTCTCCCAATTGCTAGTTGGCATCGTTTACGGTTAGAACTAGGGCGGTATCTAATCGCCTTCGATCCTCTAACTTTCGTTCTTGATTAAAGAAAGCATCCTTGACAAATGCCTTCGCTTTAGTTAGTCTTACGACGGTCTACGAATTTCACCTCTCGCGCCGTAATACTAGTGTCCCCAACTACTTCTGTTAATCATTACCTCCGGTCTGAGTACAAACCAATGAAAGATTAGACCAAGGTCGTATTCCATTATTCCATGCAAGATTATTCTAGGGCGTTTGGGCACCCTGCTTTAAGCACTCTAATTTGTTCAAGGTAAACGTGAGCGGTCGAGCTCTATGTTACACTTGCACCCGTTGAAGGGCACACCATGACACAGACTTGGTGCCCTACCACACCATTGAGTCGCAACCAGATTCCGACTTGGCCCACCGACCACGGGTTGACCGGGTCGGCGGAGCCGGACTGTGTTGGACAAGTATCAACTTCGAACGTTTTAACCGCAACAATTTTAATATACGCTAGTGGAGCTGGAATTACCGCGGCTGCTGGCACCAGACTTGCCCTCCACTTGATCCTCGTAGAAGGATTTATGCTCTACTCATTCCAATTATGAAACATCATTAAAGAGTTTCATATTGTTATTTCTCGTCACTACCTCCCCGTCCCGGGATTGGGTAATTTACGCGCCTGCTGCCTTCCTTGGATGTGGTAGCCATTTCTCAGGCTCCCTCTCCGGAATCGAACCCTGATTCCCCGTTACCCGTTGCAACCATGGTAGTCCTCTATACTACCATCCATAGTTGATAGGGCAGATATTTGCGAGATCTGTCGTCGGTGCGAGACCATACGATCAGCATCATTATCCAGACTTCAACTCAATGACACGGAGAACCCGCGATTGGTTTGACTAATAAGTGCACCAGTTCCCGCGAGGGTCCTGGCATGTTGCATGTATTAGCTCTAGATTTTCCACAGTTATCCAAGTAACTAGGTTGATGATCTCGTAAATTATAGCTGTTATACTGAGCCTTATGCGGTTTCACATTAAATCTGTTTGTACTTAGACATGCATGGCTTAACCTTTGAGACGAGCGTATATTACTGGTAGGATCAACCAGAATTCCGACTTTGCGTTCGAATGTTCATTGTCCCATTGCACCCGGAGGAGCAAACACCACGTTCTATATGTTGTCAAGTCCGGTAGCACACGGGAGGCGAGCCCCCGTGCGAACCTCATTGCCCTCGTATCACACACACCCGATGCACCGGACAGGCACTTGAGCGGCATTCGACTCCGCTAAGCGCTCGTGCGCCCGATTGTGCATGCGCTGACGGGGCCTTCATACCCCTACCACAGCGACCTTATGCCAAACTTCCATGAATACTTAGGTGAGCTGACAAGGGCCTTCATTTCCCTACCATCAACTAAAGGACACGCTAGGCGCGTCCGATCATTGCAACTGCGGGGCTTTCATACCCCAATCACCACAGTACGCAATTCACCAGAGTTTAATCACAACCCCCCCGGACATGGCACACTATTAACTTGCAACAAAACTTAGTGTGTGCCGGGCACATCGGTTCCACAAAATCATTCCCGATGTACCCCAATTGGGGTTGTGAACGCATCCATGGTCCTCTGACACACCCAACCAAGCGTGGATACTACATACCTCAAACACCCAGTACACTAACAGACAAATCAATATATGGTTGCTTTCCCCCAGACATTTGCCAATCACTTGGCACCCGGACGGGAACTCGCTCCTGATTGCGCCATTGCCACCCATTTGCCAAGAGCGAGTTCTGTATGTAGATTTCATTTGGAAAGACAACCGTGTACTGGATATTCTATCCGACGATTACAGATGACGAGTACGAGACTCGACTACACTCACGGATAATACATTTTGGGTCGAGATTGCTTTCGGGGTTTTCGATTGGTCTTGCGCTTGTAAACGTATAACTTTGACTTGTGGTAACCTCGGTATGTTAGTCGATCACGTGGTTGTGAACTGGGTAAGGGTGGGCAATCTGTTCACTTGCACTCTGGGTAGGAATATGGTGAGCGCTATAGGTTAAAGATCATGGTATGGTTCCATCGTGATGACTTTCGCTAGATAGTAGTATGTTTGGATAGTTATAACGTTTTTGGCCATTTGTTCATAGTGTTCGGTCCATTGAGGAATTCGATTGGTCTTTGCTTCACACACGTGGTCGATCACTTGGATGTGAACTAGGGTGAGATTAAGGTGTTCACTAGTGCTCTTCGGTTTTGGATCAGTAATGAGCACTTGATTGGTTTCGCATAATATGTATCCATAGTGATGACTCTTTCCAGCTTAAGATTTCGTTACCAGTTTCGAATCCTCCCCACGTTCTCTTTTACTTGGTTAGGTTTTCGAGTGTAGATTTGAAAGCAATCTCATGTATGTATCCCATCTGATATAAGCCACTGACAGTTCATGTCACCTCGTTCAACTCTCGCTGGGTCACAGAAGTATGTTACTGCGCCCATTATCCCTACTCGGATAGGTTCGGTTCGTTCGTTTTATACTACGGTGAGTAAACTCAATTTGTGCATCGCATAGCCATGGAAAGCAAGCTTTCGCGGGCCTCTTCGACTGTTTTGATACGAGCTGTGCCCGTGATGCTTGTCATCCCAGGATACTAGACCCCTTTGGACGACCGCATGACCATCAGAAAGTAAATTCCACGTTCGGTTTATTTGCTACTTCCACCGTTCTAGTACTATGGGGTTGGAACCCCTAACATAAAGTATCTATGTAGAACCACGAGGGCTCTCAATGTAGAACCACAAGGGCTCTAGTACCGATTCTCTCGGTACGCTTGGTCCGTGTTCCTTTATGTTTGTACTCTTGTGTGTATAAAATTCATGTTCGATTTGGGATATTTGCTACTTTCACCTGTGCGCTGTGTATAACTACGGAGAAACTCAATTTGTGCATCGCATAGCCATGGAAAGCAAGCTTTCGCGGGCCTCTTCGACTGTTTTGATACGAGACTGTGCCCGTGATGCTTGTCATCCCAGGATACTAGACCCCTTTGGACGACCGCATGACCAACAGAATGTAAATTCCAGTTCGTTTTTGGATATTTGCTACTGTCACCGTTTGAGTACTATGGGGCTTGAACCCCTAACATAAAGTCTTTGTGTAGAACCACGAGGGCTCTATAGTACCGATTCTCTCGGCACGCTTGGTCCGTGTTCCTTTATGTTCGTACTCTTGTGTGTATAATATTCATGTTCGGTTTGGGATATTTGCTACTGTCACCGTTTGAGTACTATGGGGCTTGAACCCCTAACATAAAGTCTTTGTGTAGAACCACGAGGGCTCTATAGTACCGATTCTCTCGGCACGCTTGGTCCGTGTTCCTTTATGTTCGTACTCTTGTGTGTATAATATTCATGTTCGGTTTGGGATATTTGCTACTTTCACCTGGGTCCCGTTCTTCATACAAGTCTGCCTTGCTAATGTGGTAACTTTATAGTGTAGTTCTGACATCCCAATTTTGGGACTTAGCCGATTTTTCATGAATTTCCATATGACCCATAGGGTCCCTTTCTTCATACAAGCTTGCCTAGGGCGATCGGTCAAAACTTGTCTTACTATTCGATTGGTCTTCGCAGTTTCACCCTAGGCAATTCGCCTAGGTCTGTCTTCTTGAGGAGGCCAAAACCCGAAATAAGGAGGTCTGGCCGACCCTGAAACCTCCCCTGTCTTAACTACACTAACCCGATTTTTCAGGGTCCTCAGCGCCATACAACTTTGCCTAGGTCACTTATACTCTTGACTTAGGCCATCTGACTTGGTCCGTGTTTCTTCCTAGGGTTCACCTAGGTACTTTGCCTTGCTTGATGTGGTAACTTTTTAGTGTAGTTCTGACATCCCAATTTTGGGACTTAGCCGATTTTTCATGAATTTCCATATGACCCTAAGGGTCCCTTTCTTCATACAAGCTTGCCTAGGGCGATCGGTCAAAACTTGTCTTACTATTCGATTGGTCTTCGCAGTTTCACCCTAGGCAATTCGCCTAGGTCTGTCTTCTTGAGGAGGCCAAAACCCGAAATAAGGAGGTCCAGCCGACCCTGAAACCTCCCCTGTCTTAACTACACTAACCCGATTTTTCAGGGTCCTCAGCGCCATACAACTTTGCCTAGGTCACTTATACTCTTGACTTAGGCCATCTGACTTGGTCCGTGTTTCTTCCTAGGGTTCACCTAGGTACTTTGCCTTGCTTGATGTGGTAACTTTATAGTGTAGTTCTGACATCCCAATTTTGGGACTTAGCCGATTTTTCATGAATTTCCATATGACCCTAAGGGTCCCTTTCTTCATACAAGCTTGCCTAGGGCGATCGGTCAAAACTTGTCTTACTATTCGATTGGTCTTCGCACTTTCACCCTAGGCAGTTTGCCTAGGTCTGTCTTCTTGAGGAGGTCAAAACCCAAAATAAGGAGGTTCAGCCGACCCAAAAACCTCCCCTGTCTGAACTACACTAACCCGATTTTTCAGGGTCCTCAGCGCCATACAACTTTGCCTAGGTCACATGTACTCTTGACTTAGGCCATCTGACTTGGTCCGTGTTTCTTCTTAGGGTTCACCTAGGTACTTTGCCTTGCTTGATGTGGTAACTTTTTAGTGTAGTTCAGACATCCCAATTTTGGGACTAAGCCGATTTTTCATGGATTTTCCATATGACCCATAGGGTCCCTTTCTTCATACAAGCTTGCCTAGGGCGATCGGTCAAAACTTGTCTTACTATTCGATTGGTCTTCGCACTTTCACCCTAGGCAGTTTGCCTAGGTGTAGCTTCTTGAGGAGGTCAAAACCCAAAATAAGGAGGTTCAGCCGACCCAAAAACCTCCCCTGTCTAAACTACACTAACCAGATTTTTCAGGGTCCTCACCGTCATACAACTTTGCCTAGGTCACTTGTTCTCTTGACTTAGGCCATCTGACTTGGTCCGTGTTTCTTGCTAGGGTTCACCTAGGTACTTTGCCTTGCTTGATGTGGTAACTTTTTAGTGTAGTTCAGACATCCCAATTTTGGGACTTAGCCGATTTTTCATGTATTTCCATATGACCCATAGGGTCCCTTTCTTCATACAAGCTTGCCTAGGGCGATCGGTCAAAACTTGTCTTACTATTCGATTGGTCTTCGCACTTTCACCCTAGGCAGTTTGCCTAGGTGTAGCTTCTTGAGGAGGTCAAAACCCAAAATAAGGAGGTTCAGCCGACCCAAAAACCTCCCCTGTCTGAACTACACTAACCCGATTTTTCAGGGTCCTCAGCGCCATACAACTTTGCCTAGGTCACTTGTACTCTTGACTTAGGCCATCTGACTTGGTCCGTGTTTCTTCTTAGGGTTCACCTAGGTACTTTGCCTTGCTTGATGTGGTAACTTTTTAGTGTAGTTCAGACATCCCAATTTTGGGACTTAGCCGATTTTTCATGTATTTCCATATGACCCATAGGGTCCCTTTCTTCATACAAGCTTGCCTAGGGCGATCGGTCAAAACTTGTCTTACTATTCGATTGGTCTTCGCACTTTCACCCTAGGCAGTTTGCCTAGGTGTAGCTTCTTGAGGAGGTCAAAACCCAAAATAAGGAGGTTCAGCCGACCCAAAAACCTCCCCTGTCTAAACTACACTAACCAGATTTTTCAGGGTCCTCACCGTCATACAACTTTGCCTAGGTCACTTGCACTCTTGACTTAGGCCATCTGACTTGGTCCGTGTTTCTTCCTAGGGTTCACCTAGGTACTTTGCCTTGCTTGATGTGGTAACTTTTTAGTGTAGTTCTGACATCCCAATTTTGGGACTTAGCCGATTTTTCATGTATTTCCATATGACCCTTAGGGTCCCTTTCTTCATACAAGCTTGCCTAGGGCGATCGGTCAAAACTTGTCTTACTATTCGATTGGTCTTCGCACTTTCACCCTAGGCAGTTTGCCTAGGTGTAGCTTCTTGATGAGGCCAAAACCCAAAATAAGGGGGTTCGGCCGACCCAAAAACCTACCCTGTCTAAACTACACTAACCAGATTTTTCAGGGTCCTCAGCGCCATACAACTTTGCCTAGGTCACTTGTTCTCTTGACTTAGGCCATCTGACTTGGTCCGTGTTTCTTCCTAGGGTTCACCTAGGTACTTTGCCTTGCTTGGTGTGGTAACTTTTTAGTGTAGTTCTGACATCCTCATTTTGGGACTTAGCCGATTTTTCGTAAAATGCCATATGACCCATATGGGTCCTTTCCTTCATATAAGTTTGCCTTGCTTGGTGTGGTAACATTTGAGTGTAGTTCTGACATCATCATTTTGGGACTTAGCCGATTTTTCGTCAAATACCATATGACCCATATGGGTCCTTTCCTTCATATAAGTTTGCCTTGCTTGGTGTGGTAACATTTGAGTGTAGTTCTGACATCATCATTTTGGGACTTAGCCGATTTTTCGTAAAATACCATATGACCCATCAGGGTCCTTTGCTTTATATAAGTTTGCCTTGCTTGGTGTGGTAACACATGAGTGTAGTTCTGACATCCCCATTTTGGGACTTAGCCGATTTTTCGTAAAATACCATATGACCCATCAGGGTCCTTTGCTTCATATAAGTTTGCCTTGCTTGGTGTGGTAACATTTGAGTGTAGTTCTGACATCCCCATTTTGGGACTTAGCCGATTTTTCGTAAAATACCATATGACCCATCAGGGTCCTTTGCTTCATATAAGTTTGCCTTGCTTGGTGTGGTAACATTTGAGTGTAGTTCTGACATCCCCATTTTGGGACTTAGCCGATTTTTCGATCCATACCATATGACCCATCAGGGTCCTTTGCTTCATATAAGTTTGCCTTGCTTGGTGTGGTAACATTTGAGTGTAGTTCTGACATCCCCATTTTGGGACTTAGCCGATTTTTCGATCAATACCATATGACCCATCAGGGTCCTTTGCTTCATATAAGTTTGCCTTGCTTGATGTGGTAACACATGAGTGTAGTTCTGACATCCCCATTTTGGGACTTAGCCGATTTTTCGTAAAATACCATATGACCCATTAGGGTCCTTTGCTTCATATAAGTTTGCCTTGCTTGGTGTGGTAACACATGAGTGTAGTTCTGACATCCCCATTTTGGGACTTAGCCGATTTTTCGTAAAATACCATATGACCCATCAGGGTCCTTTGCTTCATATAAGTTTGCCTTGCTTGGTGTGGTAACATTTGAGTGTAGTTCTGACATCCCCATTTTGGGACTTAGCCGATTTTTCGTAAAATACCATATGACCCGTCAGGGTCCTTTCCTTCATATAAGTTTGCCTTGCTTGGTGTGGTAACATTTGAGTGTAGTTCTGACATCATCATTTTGGGACTTAGCCGATTTTTCGTAAAATACCATATGACCCATCAGGGTCCTTTGCTTCATATAAGTTTGCCTTGCTTGGTGTGGTAACACATGAGTGTAGTTCTGACATCGTCATTTTGGGACTTAGCCGATTTTTCGTAAAATACCATATGACCCATCAGGGTCTTTTGCTTCATATAAGTTTGCCTTGCTTGGTGTGGTAACACATGAGTGTAGTTCTGACATCATCATTTTGGGACTTAGCCGATTTTTCGATCAATTCCATATGACCCATCAGGGTCCTTTTTCTTCATATAAGTTTCCCAAGACTTAGTGTTTTTTACCTTTGGACACCAATATCACCCTTACGGGTATCTTTGATCTTCGCACCATGTATTGACCAAATGTAGGTCTTGCTATGCCAAACTTATAATTGTTCTACACCAAGTCTCTATCTTGAACCATTAAGGCTCTAACTTGCACCAATTGCTTGGTACTCTTGGTCCGTGTTTCATCGCATACTGACTTCTTGACTTAGTGCTTTTTACCTTTGGACACCAATATCACCCTTACGGGTTTCTTTGATCTTCTCACTTTGTATTGACCAAATGTAGGTCTTGCCATGCCAAACATATAATTGTTCTACACCAAGTCTCTATCTCGTACCGCCAGCTCGGTACATTCGATCAACCTGCCCTTAAGGCACCCGGGACTTAGCCATTTTTTCACATTTTTCATGATTTTGAGGCAACTTTTCTCGACTTTGTCACCTTATATCACCAAGATCCTTTCCCTTTAGCGCTTCACTCTGTTCGTATGATATTTAGCGCTGACTATCACCTTTCTATCGCTGAGCTTAACTTCTTATTCGGTGCCATAGAGCCAGAGATATTTGGTGTATGCTGTTATAAGGGAAGTTTGTCACTTTTTCAAAGGCCCACTTTGGGACGCCCATATCTCACCTTCAGGTATCTTCGATCTTCTTGTCGTCTATGGACGAAACTTAGGTCTTGTATTGGCCAACTTATAAATGTTCTACGGCCAAGCCGTATCTCTTACCGCCAGCCCGGTATTCATGGACTTAGTCGGATTTTCGCCTCTCGTGGTAACAATTTCTGACTTTGACTCACAATAACACCCGAACGGTCACATGCTAGCGCTTTGCTTGGTAGGAATTATAGTTAGCGCTACCTTTTCTCTTTCCATCGATACCTTGTTCGTTCCATTCCATGCCATACAGCCGAAGTTATGATGTTTCCCGTTTTCCATATCATGTGGAGCTTATGCTCTGGGAAAACCATCTAACACCTGTACCACCCTTTTGGGTACCACCGATCTCAACACTATGTTCGGGCCAAATATAGGTTATAACATGCCGAACTTATAATTGTTCTACACCAAGTCTCTATCTCTTACCGCCTGCTCGGTATTTTACTCGTAAGTCCAAATTTCACAACTTGTACTTTTTGGCCCAATGTACTCGAGTTTCAATTTTGGTAACATTTTTCGACTTTGTCGCTTAATAACTTCCAAATCATGCTAGTTAGCGCTTTGCTTTCTTCTAGTCGTATCTAGCGCTGGGTGTTACCTTTCCAAAACACATCCTAGCTTTACAATCCATGCCATACAGCCGGAGCTACATGGTGCACAAGTCAAATCCATTTTAGCCATGTTTCATTTTTGCCAATTTTTGACCACTCGTATCACCCTTCCAGAGTGGTCCGATCTTCTCGCTGTCTATGGACGACTTTTAGGTCTCGTAGAGGCAAACTTATAAGTATTCTACGTCAACCCGCTATCTCTTACCGCCTGCTCGGTATTCTTGGTCTTGTCCGATTTTTGGCCATTTTGGTATTATTTTTCGACTTTGTCGCTTAATAACTCAGTTTTGCTCAACACTTAGCGCTTCGGTTGTTTGGGATTATAGTTAGCGCTCGGTTCAACCTTTCCAACACTGACCTTAGCTTGTCAATCCGTTCCATACAGCCTGAGTTATTCGCGATACCGTGTTTCAACCCATTTCTCAAGTCTCGTTTTGGTATAACTTTGAACCAGCCATATCACCCTGATGGGTACCTCCGATCTTCTCGCTCTATATTGGCCAAAGTTAGGTCTTGTGGTAACGTACTTATGATTGTTCTACGCCGTGTTCGTAGCTCTTATCGTTCGCCCGCTATTTTCGATCATAAGGTGAATTTTCGCCTCTAAACCACCATTTTTCACCTTTGCCCTCTAATATGACCGACTTGCTCAACACCTAGCGCTTCGCTTGGTAGGACACATAGCTAGCGCTCGTCAAGACCTTTCCAACGCATATCCAAGCTTTCCGATCCGAGCCATACAGCCTGAGCTATAGGCGATACCGTTTTTCCCATTTTCTTGGTCACACGCACTTTAGGGTACCCCTTTTTGCCTTTGACCCTTAATACCTCCTCCGGGTCACTAGTAGGCGCTCAGCTTGGTAGGAAACATAGCTAGAGCAGGCCTTCACCTTTCCAAAACTGCCTCAAGTGTACCGATCCGACATCTAGAACCAAAGTTATGGTCATTCCTATCATGCTCTACTTTCATGGTCAACCTCCACCAAGCACACCTAGGTTGGACCAACTTTCACCAACTCATCTCGAACCCCAAATTTGCTTCGACCTACTAGGTTTCCCTAGTAAAGTGGTCAAAACATCCATTACAACACGACTGGTCTTTCTGGTGGTCGACCTAGGCGACTTTGTTCGACGACCACCACCCCATGGAACTAAAAGACGTCCCTTGATACGGACCACCGATACATTTTCCGGCCTGTCTAAACTACACTCATCGAAATTTTTTTGGGTCCCCACCGTCATACAAGTTTCCCTAGGTCAAGTTTTTCTTCCGGATCGGCCGCGGACCTCACTTTTCATTATCTAGGGAGGCCATAGGGCCCCAAAAGGGGTTTTTTAAAATTTTCGACACTTTCGACTTTGGTCGGATTTTTTCCGATTTTGGTCCGACCTAGGGACTTGGTGGTCCAAGGAGCCTCGGGACCAAACTTTTTTCTCAGGGGTCCCTACCTCCATACAACTTTGCCTAGGTAAATTTTTTGTTCCAAATCGACCGCGGATTTCACTTTTCAATATCTGGGGCTCGTGTAGAGTCCGAATATGAGGTTTTCTCATTTTTCGACATTTTCGACTTTTTTCGACTTTTTTCGGGTTTTTCGACCTAGGGGTCCGCCGAACAAATTTTGGGTCAAAAATTTTTATTGAACTAGTCGAAAGTACGCAAAAAGATAAGACTTTTTGCCGAAGACACCATGCCCCGGAACCGACTCCTTCCCCTTCAAAATAGGGGACAAACGTGATTTTTGAAACTTTTCCTTAGGGAGCCCAAGACTTAGAAAATTTTCAAATTCTCGATTTTTCGATTGCGAGCTAGCGCTTTGCGGTCTTCGGCAATGTTGTAGATCTCGACGAGATAAAACTTTTTGGTCAAGGGACATTTTGCCCTCCGACCCCTCCTTCCCCCCGCAAATCGCCCCCCAAAGTGCAATTTTTGCATTTTCACCTCTTTGCATGCACTGTTCGGCCCAAATGGCCACTTTCTATGGGTCTGAGCGCTTTGCGGTCTTCGGCAAACTTTTGGAGCGTACCAAGCCCTAATTATAATTGTTCTACACCAACTTCGTACCTCTTCATCCCTGGCCGCTATTCGCGTACCAAGGTAATTTTTGTTCATTTTATCAACATTTTTCATCTTTGACTGTTTATATCGGCCTTGCCATGAACCGATAGCGCTTCGCTGTGTTCTAACGTAAGTTAGTACTACTCAATACCTTTCCAAATCATGTCTTAGATTGTCATTTGCTTGCTTACAGCCGGAGCTATGAGCGATACCGTAAAAAGTACCGAAACTTGGAAAAATCCTTGGATCGCCCATATCCCCCCTTTGGGGACCAGATATCGAAAAAAGTTCTTATTCAAAAAGTTGCGCCTTAACGTGTTCTAGTTATGCCTAGAACATTTCACTTCGCTAGCTGGCCTGCAACTTAGCCGTAATTGGGATTTTAGGGTGTTCATGGAGGGCCCATTTCCTGCGACTTGGTATCTTTTGGGCCCTATGTTTCTCTAATATCTCCACAAGTTTTCCAGATAGCTTTCTCATACTTTCAGGGTGCCTAGAGCACCTCAAGACCTTTCCAACGCTATGCCGTTTGCCTCGCTCGGACATCTACAGCCGAAGTTATTCGAGGTACACGGTACCTTACCCTGTTTTCTCAGTACTTGGTCGAAAATTTCGATCAGCCATATGACCGACTTGGACAACCCTGAGCGGGTTGGCCCCATATAACTAAACTTTTGTCTCTTGTAGGCAAACTTATAAATGTTCTACGTCAACTCGCTATCTCGTACCGCCTTGACGGTATACTTGGTCCAAGGGCCATTTCCAGCGACTTGGTCGCAATTTCGCTCTAAGTTTCGCTAATACCTTCGTCCGTGGACATGGTGATTTTTTGTTCGTATTTTTCCTTGATAGTCCCACTCAAGACTATTCCATACCAGAGCCAAGCGTCCCGCTAAGTGCCATACAGCCTGAGCAGTAATTCATGAAAGGTACCTCTACCAGTTTTTGCCATACTTGGGTACAAACTTTGTATCGCCCATATCTCCACTTTGGAGGCCAGCCAGCACCTTTGCCCCATATATTTTTTTCTTGGTCATACCATGCACCAAATATAATTGTTCTACGCCAACTTGCTATCTCTTCTGCAACTTGCCGTTATTCTTGGTCCAATTCCCATTTCATTCGTTTTTGGACCCATTTTGCTATATGTTTCACTAATAGCTTCGGCCATGGACAAGCTGATATTCTGTTTGTATTTTTGCTTGATAGTCCCACTCAAGACCATTCCAAAACACACCGCAACTTGTCGCTCGGTGGCAAACTGACCGAGTTATAATTCATGAAAGATACCTCAACTTGGTACACCATGTGGTCGGCCCAAACCATATACCGACCAAACGACCGACTTGGAGCACCCTGACCGGGTTGCCCCCATATAATGAAAGTTGCGTCTCTACACGCCCAACTTATGAATATTCTACGCCAAGTCGCTATCTCTTACCGGTAAGCCGGTATTCACCTTCCAAGGGTGATTTTGGTCAAGCGCCATTTCCTGCGACTTGGTCCCCGAATTGGACCATCATCACCTAATATCTCCGTGGTCTTTCAACTCAGCCTCATGAAACTTTCAGGGTAGATAGGTCTCCCCAAGACCTTTCCAACGGTGAGCCGTTTGCCTCGCTCGGCCATCTACAGCCGAAGTTATTAATGGTACTTGGTACCTTACCCTGTTTTTTCCATACTTGTTCGTACTTGGGTACAAACTTTGGATCGCCCATATCTCCACTTTGGAGGCCAGCCAGCACCTTGGCCCCATATACTTTTTTGTTGGTGATACCATGCACCAAATATAATTGTTCTACGCAAGCTTGCTATCTCTTCTCCAACTTGCGGTTATTTTTGACTCAAGTCCCATTTCCATAGTTTTTGGTACCAATTTGCTCTATGTTTCGCTAATAACTTCGCCCAAGGACTTTGTGATTTTTTGTTCGCATTTTTCCTAAATAGTCCCACTCAAGACTATTCCAAATCACACCTTAGCTTGTCGCTCAGTGCCATACAGCCAGAGTTTTAATTCATGAAAGGTACATCACCTTGGTACACCACGTGGTCGGTCCAAACCATCAACCAACCATATGACCGACTTCGAGTCGAGCTAGCGGCTAGGCTCAATATAATGAAATGCGTGTCTTGATGCGGGCTACTGACGGTCTGAACAATGTAGCTCGCTAGCTCGTCTCTAAACTTGTGTTTTGGTCGAATATTGGGTGTTCATGTACCACTTCGGGTAACATGGACTTTGGTGCAACTTTACCACTTGTGCACTTAATAACTTCCCGGTCATTCAAGTCTTTGCCTTCATACTTTCAGGGTAGTTAGGTCTCGTCGAGACCTTTCCATACATATGCCAAACTCATCGATCGGACATCTATAGCCCGAGTTATTCGCGGTACACCGTACCTTACCCTGTTTTTTCCTCAATTGGGTACAAACCTTGGAACACCCATATCGCCCCTTTAGAGACTAGCTGGCACGTTGGCCTCATATAATGATAAGTGCACCTCAACTAGGGCTACTGACGGTCAGAACATTTCAACTTGCTAGCTCGGGCCCACACTTGTGTTTTTCTCGAATATATGGTTCAAGTGTGCCACTTTGGGCACTTTTGGACATTTTGTCCCCACACAACTTTCTTGCCTTGGTAGATAGGGTCTTGTGATCTTGGGCAAAAAGATGCACCAAGATAAAGTCTAACTTTCGTTCTTGTACCGCAAAGCGCTATCTCAAACACCCGAGGAGATAGAAAGTGATTATGTTCGGTATATCGGTCTTCCATGGCCTACTATGGTAAACCCCTGCAGGTATGCAACCGAAGGTGCTTGGTACATGTATTTGGTGCAATATCGGTGCAAAGTAGGTGTTTCCTTGATCGGGCTATAACTTTCTTGGTTGATGTTGGATTGCTTTGCGGTCTTCGGGGGATAGTTAGGGAACATGTTGGCCAACATTTCCTTATTCCTCAGCCTGGCCGTACCTCTTACCGTCTAGGCGGTATACATGCTCTAAGTTGGAACTTGTGTTCCTTTGGGTAACTTCTCTGACTTTGACGCTTAATAACTTTCGTTCATATGCAGTCTAAGCTCTGCAACTCTCAGGAAAGCTAGTACTACTCATTTCCTTTCCATATCAGTCTTTGGCTTGTCGATCCGATGTCTACAGCCTTACTTATTCACGTTCCCTGTGAAGGTAGGTTTTTGCCCATTTTCCAGTTCATGTGGTAACATTCCCAGACTTTGCCGGCTTTCTCTTCATGTGGTAACTTGCTTGCTCATGTGGTAACTTGGAAGTGTATTTCTGACAGACCCAATCTGGGACTTAGCCGATTTTTCTCTGCATATTATATGGATCCATCACTAGGCCATCTTGCTTGCTCATGTGGTAACTTGGAAGTGTATTTCTGACAGACCCAATCTGGGACTTAGCCGATTTTTCTCTTCATATCATATGGATCCATCACTAGGCCATCTTGCTTGCTTGTGTGGTAACTTGATAGTGTATGTCTGACAGACCCAATCTGGGACTTAGCCGATTTTTCTCTTCATATCATATGGATCCATCACTAGGCCATCTTGCTTGCTTGTGTGGTAACTTGGAAGTGTATTTCTGACAGACCCAATCTGGGACTTAGCCGATTTTTCTCTTCATATTATATGGATCCTGGACTTAGCCGATTTTTCTCTTCATATCATATGGATCCATCACTAGGCCATCTTGCTTGCTTGTGTGGTAACTTGGAAGTGTATTTCTGACAGACCCAATCTGGGACTTAGCCGATTTTTCTCTTCATATTATATGGATCCTGGACTTAGCCGATTTTTCTCTTCATATCATATGGATCCATCACTAGGCCATCTTGCTTGCTTGTGTGGTAACTTGGAAGTGTATTTCTGACAGACCCAATCTGGGACTTAGCCGATTTTTCTCTTCATATCATATGGATCCATCACTAGGCCATCTTGCTTGCTTGTGTGGTAACTTGGAAGTGTATTTCTGACAGACCCAATCTGGGACTTAGCCGATTTTTCTCTTCATATTATATGGATCCTGGACTTAGCCTGTTATTAGGTTATTATATATGGATCCTGGACTTAGCCGATTATTAGGTTATTATATATGGATCCTGGACTTAGCCGATTTTTCTCTTCATATAATATGGATCCGGGACTTAGCCGATTATTAGGTTATTATATATGGATCCTGGACTTAGCCGATATTTCTCTTCATATAATATGGATCCGGGACTTAGCCAATTTTTCTCTTCATATAATATGGATCCGGGACTTAGCCGATTTTTCTCTTCATATAATATGGATCCGGGACTTAGCCAATTTTTCTCTTCATGTGGTAACGTATGCCAATCGCTCACAAGTCATGGGATAAGGGTACTTGTGTTCTTCCATCTTCTAAGTCCCGCACGGGGACATCGTGATCGCCCCAAGTCCGGAATAGCGCCAAGTCAAGCCCCACGGTGGCCGTGCAGGACCTGTTAGCGGCGGCCCCACTGACAGCACTAATCCGGACTTAGAAATTATATCTTTCTAATCGAACACCACACACGCAACACCACCATACCACCATCTCCTTGCAAGTACCTAAGTACCCGCAACTCCATGGTGAAGGCAATGTCACTCCATCACCAACCTCTTTGCACTGCAAGCACTTGCGTACCCACAACACTCCGAAGAAGGCAACGGCGCGCGATGCTCGACTCCACACACCACACCACACCACACCACCGATGGCCAGCCAGCCAGCCAGCCCAGCTAAGGACTAACCAACCAACCAACCACCAATGGCCTAGGCCAGCCAGATCCCACCTTCAAGTCCAAGCACAGCCAAGTGCAAGTACCGCCAAGTGTTCACCAACCAACCAACACACCAGGTCAGTTGGCCGGTACCCACCTTCAAGTGCCATTACCCTCGGGTGCAAGCTCAATCAAGTGTTAACCAACCAACCCGGCCAAGGCAGCCAACAGGCCGGCACCCTACAGCACCGATCCGCCATTACCACCTCAACCGTTGACCATGCAAGTGGCCTCGGACAACAGGTGACACCCGAAGTACATCCGAAGAACGTATATCAAGTGTTTGCTCACCAAGTCCTCAACCAACCCCAAGTACCCGGAGGTACCCAGAGTGTTGGATCCGCCAACCACTACCAGCACTCCAAGTCCTCGCGAACCCAAAGTGTTTGCCCGGTAGGGCCATTAGACCACAACGCTTGCTAACCATGCAAGTGGCCTCGGACAACAGGTGACACCCGAAGTACACCCGGAGAGTGTATATCAAGTGTTTGTTCACCAAGTCCTCAACCAACCCCAAGTACCCGGAGGTACCCAGAGTGTTGGATCCGCAAACCCGTCCCGGCACTCCAAGTCCTTGCGAACCCAAAGTGTTTGCCCGGTAGGGCCATTGTATCACAACGCTTGCGACCATGCAAGTGGCCTCGAACAAGGTGACAGGGGTATCT